>NW_022986232.1:309870-424870 GCF_902500255.1 Thalassophryne amazonica | reverse complement strand
TTTAGTTTTAAGTCAGCAGAGAAATTACCTTCACAAGTACATGATATCTCGGCAATGAGGTGGAGATGACGTCCGGGTTTTATGGAGTAGCATGATGAAGTGTAGTTGGGTGACAGCTGTCATGAGATAATGAGTGACAGCTGTCACCCCCGGCTGTGTCCGTGGCGGCAGCGCCCTCTCGTGCCTGAAGCTCGCACTTCAGGCAGGGCGCCCTCTGGTGGTGGGCCAGCAGTACCTCCTCTTCTGGCGGCCCACACAACACTTCTGCTACGTTCATGTCATTGTCAGAGCCTCAAAAAATCAGAAGAATCTGGTCTTTAAATTCACCTCCGTCCTCCAATTGTCTTTTTAATATCAGATGGTGTGTCTTCAGTCGTCTGTGTTACGACCCAAACACACATCAGAAATTTGATGCTTCTTCTCAAATGTTCTCCACCGATGGTGTGGGACAGAGTTTGTTAAACTCCGCCTCTGTCAAAGGTTTGCCGTTGTCAGATCCCGCTTTTTTGGACACACGGCACACGCTCACCCTCCAATGAGTGTGTTTGTGTACAAAACCAGCTCTCCGTCTCTGGGGTCCGACCTTCGTGTCTCCACGGGTATTACCCGGCAGGGCTGCACAAAGGCTGTTCAAGCTGGTGGCGAGGAGATTCGTCTAGCCGCTCACTGCCTCCATCCGGACGTCCACCCCGCTGAAGCTAATCTCGCACCCCGGTCGAATAGCCTTCTCTGGAACCAGGATACGAACCGGCCACGCCCGTTAACGGCAGCTCTCCTCTTATGGATCAGGGCTCTTGGAATGTTGCTAGATTTAGAATTTAGTGACTCGTACAGCGAGTCCCCAGGATGTGTTATTTTCATTAAAAAAAAAACAGACTAACCTTTTAGAGCCTTTTTGATGTTGTACACCCAATAAACATTAACTTTTACACCTTAAGAAGCATCAAAAATCCAATGTCCGAGCCTTGACACTTTAACTGCATGCTTGGAAATTTATTGCAGGTTTTGCAAGTGCCAACAACATAATCAAAATAGGTTATATGATGATAATTTCACAAAAGTAATTCAAGTATAATTAGAATAATGATTGGCAGAGATTTTTGTTTTTGATTCAATAATACTGTCTGATCTTACTTTGACTGGGACTGGATTGACGTCTTAACAATTTTTCTAGGAGTGAGGGAAGGAGGTTTTTGAGGTTAAAGTCCCCAGCTCGATGAACTTGATTTCCTCTTCATCAGCTATTAGTCGTTAGCTGACCACGATCCTTGTGTGATGTTGTAATCCTTCAGGAAGTTCATCCACATAAGAGTTTATTCCTTCTTCAATCAACCAAAAGTTGATCTAATCCATTCTGGTATGCTGTGATGTTCCTTGAGAGAGAAAACGTTGAACATTCCCCACTCAGACTTAAGGCCAGTGATTATTCTCCAATGATCTGCTACTCCGTGACTGGACGGCCTGAGTGGGAGTTGAAAACTCTCTCAAACGATCTTTATGGCTCCAATCCTCTCACTCCACGATTCCAATTGCTGCTCACAAGATGGTCAAGTCTTGTGATTTCCTCGTATCAGGGGAGAAGTGGCAACAGCACCTCTCCCTGGAAGAATAACCCCGTTTTCTGGTGTTTCGCAGTTTATATATGTGCTTGACTCTTGTTGTCTTCAGATGATCTTGGTTACCATGGGGACGCTGTTGACTCAAAACCTCCTCCCTTCTCCTTCCCTTACTGGAAATCTTTTGCAGCTCCTTACCAGTAACTTATTGCTCAAGTTCCTCTTTTCTGTTAACACTTCAGCTTTTCTGAGAATTCATTCTTCTAAATCATTTCTTTAGAATCACATAAATCATATTCAATCATTTCATTACAACTCTCTTTCACATAAAAACAATTCATATGATCATATACATTTTCATTCCTTATTATTCATTTCATATTTTACCAACATCTTAATCATTTGATCCGTTGTTTATCATCAGCTTTTCTTGCCCTGCTTGCGACATCTTCTTCACTTCCTCTTTCTCTCTGACTCTGCACTCTTTATGAAAAACAACTTCTTCACTTCCTCTTTTCCTCTGACTCTGCACTCTTTATGAAAAACAACTCATATAATCATTCATTTCACTTATTTATATCATACTTTTTCTAATCAACTCTTAATTTTAACACATTAATACTTCATTTAATCATACTTGTCATGTTAGAATCATTTTTAAACATTACTTTTAACACATTAATACTTCATTTGATCATACTTGTCATGTTAGAATCATTCTTAGACATATTCCATCGTCTTCACCACTGAGTTCATTCCGTGGGCCTCCCCATTTGTAATGGAAAAGTCCGGTATGACCTCACTTACTCCTGTAAGGTACCAAACACTGTGCAGTTTAATCCAACAGCATGTATATTAATCCCATGGCACGTATTATTTTCCAAGATGAAAACAAGCCGAAAGCAAGCTTAAAGTCATCTTTCCTGACACCCCCTCCATGACTTGAAGCTCTGCCGATCTCTCTATACCTCCATAAAAACATCCTCGTCGTCGTCAACGGGGTGAAGGGTGAGCACTTCTTTTTCATCCACCATCGGAGACAGAACAGGAGGAGCTGGAGTTGAACGACACTCATCCAGCACCACATACTCCTCTCCGCCCATCTGTAGATTGCTGTCACCGTCAGAAGGCTGCTCTTCCAGTAGCGGTGATTGTGATGGTAATCCCGATGGAGACGGAGTTGCCTCATATTCCTGAGATGATCATCTGTCAGGGAACGATGGTGCGCATGGTGAAGTGGGGGTGACGGGTGTATAACACGGTGAAACTGGTGTAGATGGCCGTGGTGATGTATCCTTCGTTTGAGGTGAAGCTTCAGCGTAAATATTCTCAGGCTCGGGCTGTTGAAGGTGTTCTTCCAGGAACACCTGCGTGAGGGCCTCCAAACACCAGTTCATATCCTCGGTTTGCACCCCAACCTCCGCAGTGCGCTGTGGAGATGAACGTGGAACTGGTGGTAATGAAGGACCAATGGCCACGATCCGGCCATCGGCAAGATGAGCTGTGGAGAATCTTATTCCCGTAGGGTACATCCACATTTTGGTAAACACGGGGCAATACATATATCCCTCTGGAGACACTACAGTGTCAGCTCGTATTTGATCAACCAAAAGGGAATGCCAAATCATGTTTGCCTCGACCTCAATTTTTAGGTATGTTTCTGTTGGTACCTGGGGCAGAAAAGAAGTATCCTTCCGTCCCACTATTCCGCGTGCCACTTGAACAGGGAAGGTGTTGCCGTAACACGTCGGGCACCACAGAGTCGGTGTTATCTCCCAGAAGTAGAGCACTTGTTCCAGGGTGGCTTGACAATGAATACATCTTATATCCCCTTTGAAGATGGTGTCATTTATGCCGCCAGTATTGTTGGACATTGTGGTCTCTTATTCTTTTAACTTATCTCCTTAAGTTGGTATGCTGTTATGTAGATGCTTCTTCTTCCTTCACTCCCCCAAGGCAGAATGAACAGGGTGTGTCTTGGCGTCAGGCTTTGTAGGCTTCATCGCTCCTCCCCTAACGGAGGAGGGGCTCCATATCACTGCATTGTGTGCTCCTCCCACACAAGCGCAGGGCGGCTACGAAACTTCCTTTTAACAGAACATATCCAATCACTGCAGCAATAATAAGTCCTATTATGATTAACAGAGAGGGTCAAAGATATCCAAACAAATGTCCAATCCAACCAGTCACTACTTCGAGACCTTCTTTAATGACTTCTCCGGTCTCTGCAGCGAAAGTGGTGATTCCTCCAGCGATTATTTGCGTTCTTTCCCACCAAGAACATTCATGTCGACCTCTTCCTTTTCCACAGCTCAACCAATGTTCTGCAGGCGATTCACATGTACCATTATTGTAAATCCAATTGGGTCCCAACCATTCGTAACCGACAATTTCTCGTCCTTCACATAGACTTTTCTTGAAGGCATATCGTTCCTCAAGCATTATCAAAGCATCACCAACAAATGGCACTACGTGGCCTAGGACTAGGACTTGCTTCCTTTTCGACATTCCATGTCCCAGGACAGCCTTGGCACATCCAACGTTGGGTGGAAAAGCTCTTATCCATTCGCCTGCACTGTTCTTCTCCCAAACTGTTTGATGGCCGTAAGTGTGGTACTCGCCGTCATAGTAAGCGTCACAATATTCTTTCCAGCCAGGAACATTTCTACAATTTTGGCAGGCAAGGCTTATCGTGCATGTGGTATTATGTTTATTACAAATCATTTTCCAGGGCCATGGCGTAACATAAGGGTTTGGTCTCCAGAGTACACTGGACCAAGTAGCTCTGTCTCTGGAGTAGACCGTGGCGATGTATTGATATTTAACCCAATAATTATTACTTTGATCTAAACAGGGGAATACCCAATCTTCAATTTCATATTTCTCCATTCCCCACCAGGTGACGTCCTTACTACGCCTAACTCCTTCCTGCCATGCTTGAAGGGTCCCCTTAATGGTTGGAACCTGTAACAACTTTGTACAGTTATATACCCATCTTATCCAATTCCCTGTCTTAATTTGGTCTATGGGACATCGGGGGGATTTACCTGAACCTTCAGCCAAATTATTATGGTATTCTGTCTCATGGAAGCTTCCATAGATTTTATTCGCCACACATTCATCAATTTTGCTAAAATCTTCCTGAGGTACTGACCTTAGCTCATCAGGCTTTGGTAGTTTTTGCACATAGAATTTTGCTTTATGTGGACCCCGCAAACTATGCCCAGTCCACGTGTATCCCCTTGGAAAATTCCCCTCAAAATGTGTCAGTGGAATG
This sequence comes from Thalassophryne amazonica, assembly GCF_902500255.1. Classification (NCBI taxonomy): domain Eukaryota; kingdom Metazoa; phylum Chordata; class Actinopteri; order Batrachoidiformes; family Batrachoididae; genus Thalassophryne; species Thalassophryne amazonica. The sequence continues at coordinate 420,037 of NW_022986232.1, read as the reverse complement.
CGCCAGACCCACGGAAAGGTGTCGTTAAGCCATTCATCATGTTTTGCCTCCTGTTTTTGTTTCCAAGTAATCCTGTCTATCAAATCGATAACTGGTGCAAGCACCATGTAATTTTGAGATTTACATCCAATAGGTCGATTCCAATAACATCTATCTAATTTTGCTACTTTTTCTTTTACACAATAATCATGAATCTTCTTCCATCTATTTTTAGCCGCGTTATCAATACTTTTAACTTTTGGTTCTAATACTCGCTGGGTATCTTGTGTTGGCGATGTAGGGAGTGGTTTGGTTTTTCCCTGTGTTGGTGATATCTTTGTGGATCCCACCAGTGATACTGGTGAGATGGCGGTTGGTTTGGAATATGGTATTCCTGTTCCTATGTCGGTAGCATTGTTCAACGGAGGGACTATTGTAGATGTAGTATCCACTTTCGGCACTCTGCTGCGGGTGTTGGCACAGGTGAGGTTATAATTTCCCCAATGTTTCCAGGTAGGCATTATCATTCTGCAAACATCATGTCTTGGTAATGCTGGAAAAACAGCTTCTTTCTCCCAATATCCTGCTCGATAGCCCAGTAGTACTCTGCATCCCCATGAGCAATACCAGGCTGGCTTGCCAGGTTCAGGTCTTATCCAAGTAGAGCCTACTTCTCTTCGCTCTCTTTGTTTTAACCGTAAGATGGTTGCCACGATAATCTCTTGATCCCTCACTTGTAGGTTTTGAAGGATTTCTGCTCCGGTGGTCAGGTTGTGATTGGTAGTGAAGGTTGGAAATTCCCCACTGTCGTTCAAGTATTGCAGCCACTTAGTCTTTTGTATTTGCTGGGTTAGGTTCTTCATCTTTGCCCATTTCTCTGTAGAATTCTGGTCCCATATCATGTAGATGTTTCTTGATTCAACTCCCCAACATGTCTGTTGGAAAGTTTTAGTTGTTGTGTACTGGACCCTGATATGGGTTAAGGTCCAGGGCGTACTACCATAGTGGTACAGGATAGCCAGAAGTACAGCAATGCCGACTAATAATGCTGTAAGTCTGGCCATCCAACTCCAACATTGGAGGCACTTTTTCTTCCATGGCTGGCTTTGTTGCTGCTGCTTTATTCCAACATTTTCGTAGTAGAATTCACTTGGTACTGGTGGCAGCGGCTCCAGCTTTTGAGGTTGTTGCAGTAGTGGCATTTCTATGCCAAATTCTCCTTCTCTTGGTCTTTCGTTGATTCTTTGAGGTTGCGTGGTGATCACGCTGTTTTCCCGTGGTTCTTCCATCTCGGAGATAGATGATCTTAGGTGCTGTTGTTTGTCTTGTGCTCCCAACAGAGACATTTGATGCTCGTTGCTGAAGAAGGGTGATTAATAAGGGAGATGGCCATGGGAGTCTAATATCTAGTCCTCGCCACGCCCATTTCCAAGTGACGACTGTCACCTCCTTCATTTCAGGTGGTGGTCCCTGGGGTGTGTAGAAACACTGTGAAGATGCAGGATTCAATTCTCTACGTAGGTGCAAGATGTCCTCATAGGCGTCCCAATATGCCGCTCCTCTGTAGACATACTGCGCCATCACAGAGTACAGAGGAGTCGATCTCCGAAATAGTCCTCTTCCCGACTTTATGCCAAGTCGTATCAGTATAGCCTTTGGGGGTTGCCAAAGCCCCACTAGTACTCTGGTTCGCCATCCACTTCTAATAGGCGGAACACTTCCGCCTTTTTTGATGTCAAGGTACTGTACTGTCATACATATTGGCAAAGTTTGGTTCTCAATCAAACAAAAAGTTGAACGTGCCTCTTGTTGTCGAAGTCTTTTAAACATATAGGGACTACTGGTCCAGATCTGGAAAGATCCAAGCCAAATATCCACATACATTCTCTGTAATGGATCAACATAATTAGATCCCCACCTTATTTTAAATCTGTAGCCCCTTTTCTGTACATACACTACGTTCAAGATGCAGGGGTATAAGTCTGGACATCGGGGAATTGGGTAAAACTTCCATCCGACCCCAGGGCAATTCCAGTGTTGTCCAACTTTGTTCACGATAGCATCCAGAGGAGTGTATATTCCAGGCTCTGCAAGATCAGCAGCTCTTTTATATGAGTCATTATCTACAAAGTATCCTCCTGTTCCCAGCAACCATCCTTTTTCTTTGTAATCCTTTTGTGGCCAGCTTAAACATATTTTCTTGTAGGGTAATTCCAAGTATGATGTGAGTCCTCCAGGCCCGGATCGTAGACTGTTTACATTATTTTCATCCAGTTTGAAGGTCCGCAGCATGATTCAGAGTGAGTTGTCACTCCGCCATCGGTCTCCTTCTCTTTCTGCCAAGATGCACCACCATAGGGAACAGTCGTCTCTTAGAGAGATGAGTGAAGATGGGAGATGGGTGCTTAAGTTCTGAATCCATTCCTTTCCACGCCCACTTCCACATCGTAACAATCATTCTGTCAGGTTTAGGGAGGGGTCCCTCAGGGATCCTCTGTACCTGATGTGGGGGTATATACTCCCATAGATCTTGCCAATGTTGCCAAAACCGGTATCCGGAATACCTGGTTTGTGATAGGGCTAGATAAAGGGGAACTATAGGCTTGTCTTCTTGATCCTTAGGCTCAATTTGAAGCTGAATCTTCCTTGCCTGACTACAGTTCCAGACTCCTCTTTTGTACAGGTAGCAGAAGTTTTGATTTTCAAATATTGGTGGTATGGTTGGGGGTAGGCAGGTCATACAGGCCAGGGGTTGATCGATAACTCTCAAATTTAATGTCTGGTTATCTAATACGGGATATCTTGGGTCTTGCAGTCGTCTGTGCAATTGACGTCGCATGTTAGGGCTTGTCGTCCAGATCAAGCACTCGTTAAGGTATATTTCAACATAGACTCCTTGGAGTGGCTCAACGTAATTAATCCCCCATCTCAATGTGAATCTCATGTCTTTGAGTTGTAAGTAAACCACATTTAATATCCAAGGGTAGGTATCTGGACATCTTGGAACCGATTGGGGTATTCTTCGGCGTCCTTTTATGTACCAATGCCGCAGACTTGCATCGCTCAGCACTCGTTCAGCGAGTAATTTTTGTCCTGTTGTCTCTGTTAATTCGGCATCTCTTTTATATTCATAATTTGAGACATAATATCCTTTAGATGCTAGTTCCCAATCTTCTTCCTCAAAATCTTTTTCTGGCCAATTTAAGTATAGTTTCTCAGCACCGGGGACACCTTGTATGTAGGGTCCAAATCTTCCTCGATTATTAATAATGGGTACTCTATATACATTTGGTCCTTGCGACATTTTGCAAACCGCCGCTTCTTTTTACTTCTTCTTTGTCCCGCGGAAAATGGAGGGAAACATCCAGCGACTCCGAGACTTTCTTGACTTTTCCTCACCTTGAGTCGGTTGGTGTAACGACTGCTGCTGTTCCTCCAGAAGGTCAACGTGTGCTCCGACAGAATAAACCCCCACATAGGGGACCAACACCATCAGCACTGTGAGCCGCACCTTAATTGTTTGGTCCGGCCTACTAGGAGTGTCCGCTCTGCTAGCCACTCCCCCCATAGATTGTATCCTCCTCTTTCTCACCCATTCTTCGGGTGTCACGTGGTACACGGCTGACTTTTTCTTTGGTTTTTGCTGCTTTATTTCCCCAGGCGTCTAGTCCAGTGGTAAAATAATACAGGAGGGTTTCTCTGCCCCCTTTTTCTTGTGGCACCTCTTCTGCATCTTCCAGTAGACCGTCTGGGTTTTTTAGAACTTCTTCTATCAATTTGGCCCAATTTGTCAATTCCCAAGGGCCATTCCATCCTTCTTCTTGGGCTTTTTGCTGTTGATCATCTGTCAGTCCTCCCATCATGTCTGTATATCTGGGTCGCTCCGGATCTCTATACACTCTGAACACCAGTGGAATTTGCACTGTGTCTATTGGAGGGTCATAAGTTTGCCCATACTCTGAACCATGGGACCAATTTTGATGTATAGCTTCATGCAACAAAGACGGCTTCCGCTTACCACCTCCTGCAGCTTGGTCACTTCCTCCTGCTCTAGTTGTGTACAACATCAAATAGACACTTGGTGCCGCTGGACTCACGTCACCGCTGCCTTGATTCCCTTCAACTTGATCAAGCGCAGTTGTTGCTGCAGGATTAGCCCAACAGGCTTCATTGGTGTGAAAGGTCCTCAGAGGATCCAAAAACCTTCTCACTTGCCATCCATCTGCTCTTACCACATGCAGTAGTCTTCCCATATGAGTTCTTGCTTTACACACCAGGCAATACGACAGGCAATACGTCCATTCCAATAGCATGAACACACCTGCATATCCACATTGTCTCCACGTATGTCCCACTGGGTGTAAAAGACCATTCTTGGCAAGTAGGTTAGTCGGCATAACCCACATACAAGTGCATCCAAAACCTTCACCGGCTTGTGAAGTAATTGCTTGAACTCATTTTTTTGCCCCATTTGGAATTGGGGGTTTTCTAACCCCAGGTCCCGACCATTGGACCGTCAGCTGTACTTCTTCGCGGCAAATCACACAGTGATTCTCAAATTTTTCCATTGTAATAACTCCTTTTCATTAGATAAAAATCCTTTCTTTGCATGATATAGTATCCTCAGGGCTCTGCCTGCCCAGAGGTCAGTTCTTGTTCTTCTTAAGGCAACCACCCCATTGACATTGGCCATTCTGACGAAGGGTGGAAGATCTTGGGTATTTTTGGCCATGTTTAGCTCCTGGTTTTGTCTAGTTAGGAGTTGGCTTCAGCTGCTCCACTCCTTGGATTCCCTTCTTCTTCAACTCTACTGTGTTACTGTCCAGTATCTTCACTACTGTATCTGTGGTCTCATACTTAGGTTTAACAGCAGTGTTGGTTGGGTGATCTCGAGCTCTCACCCACACCTTCTGCCCAACCTTAAATGGGATCTTTGGTTCTGGTTCTCTGTCCCTTTTAGTCTGACTCCGCCCCACTTCCGGTGTCAAAAATGGGCGTTGGTTCAGTTCTTGCGAAGGGGTGGGCCTGCCGGCACGATGGCGGTCATTCAGGGCCTGTCCAATTTCCAGGGCCTTAGTACTCCATTCCTTCGTGTTAGCATTTTTTCCAATCCAGTTTTTCACCAGTCCAATAGCCCTTTCCACAACTCCATTTGCTTGTGGGGTGTATGGGGGTGAGTAAATTCTCATTACTCCATTTTTCTGGCACCACTGGTCGACCTGAGCATTACGGAAATGTGTCCCATTGTCCGTTCTCAGCTCCCTAGGTATCCCCAGATTTGAACACACTTGATCCAACATGCTGATCACACTGCTGCCGTTGGCTTTTCTCACAGGCTTAACAGTCACATAGCCCGACATAGAGTCCACAAGCACCAACAGATACTTTTCTCCTTTCTTACCGGTCACCCCCATGGGCCCGGCAACATCCATGCATACTGATCCCCATGGAACAGTACTCTTTATGGTGAAACCATCCACCCTTTGTCCTCGTCGTCCTGCCTTGTATCGACCACATACTTCACAGTCTTTAAGGACTCGGCAGACTTGGTTTCTCGGACTCCAAAGTTGCAGCTTCTCCAGCTCCTTCCATGTGGGAATGGTGCCTGCATGGCCAAGCGCTTCATGTACGGCCAGCACCACTTCTTTCACGGACTCTTTTTTGGAACTACCCTTCCCTTGGGTGTCTGTTCCCACTTCTCGATCCCGACGACGACGACTTTTCTCAGCTGCACATAGCGGTCCACTTCTTCGTTCCCGCTCCAATGTGCTCCTTCTTTTACATGGGCCTTCTGATGTACCACATCTAAGTCCATTGTTAGCCTCAACTCGGCTATTTTCCTCCACAAATCCATATGAGCTACAGGCTTCCCCTTAGCTCCCTCAAATCCATTTTCTTCCCAAATGGATAAGTCCTCTTTCAGGGCTTGTGCGCAGTAATGACTGTCTGTAACCACTTTAGCCCTTTTTACTCTCCTCTTGTTTAACTCCAAGAGTCCTTCCAGTATTGCTGTAACTTCTCCAGCTTGGGCACTCCCTGGTGTTTGACCTTTTTGACGATATTTCTCCTTATCTTGATACTTCAAAATATAGCCCCAATAAGCTATATTGTCTGTACCCTTCTTGGATCCATCAGTGTATATAGTCCAGTCGTATGGCTCCATAGGGAGTTGCCTCTCCTTCGGTAACTTTTTTGTCGCCGACTGTTTTGGTCCAATTTCCAGCTCAGGGTCTAGCAGGATGTCCTCCCACCTTCCCCATCTGGCGTTCGTGACTTTAGTACTCTCAATAGTTCCTTTTCTTAGGAACCGGTGGACTTGGCTTTGAGTGATAACTTTTATTCCCTGACCTTGTGCAAGTTCTTTCAACGCACTCCAATATCTAGCCAGTACTGCCAGTTCTTTTTCTTCCGGTGGATATTTTCTCTCAATTGAAGACAGAGTATAGCTCCACAATGTTACCATACCCCCTCCTTCGTTGGTCACTTTTACCACCGAATCCTCTTCTTCACAGCTTATTTCGGCTAGCAGACGAGTAGTCAGACTACGCGGCTCCAGCCTAACTGCGTCTTGAATGGCTTTCTTTAGCTTTGCCAAGCAATGCTGATCTGTAGCTGTCCAAATCCATTGCTTTTGCTCTTGTCCATTAGGTTTCTTCTTGAGACGAGCATAAAGGGACTTTGCGTATCTCTGATAGTGTGGAACGTGATCTCTCACATAGTTACACAATCCCAATATTTTCTGTAGGTCATTCTCAGATTGCGGTGGTTTAATCTGACTCAATTTTTCTCGGTATACTTCTGAGAGTCCCAGGTCTGATGATACCTGGAATCCCAAATAGTTAACCTTGAATTGTCCAAACTGACATTTCTTCAGGTTGAGTTTTAATCCAGCTTCTGTGAGCTTCTGTATCACCTTTTGCAGCCGCATTAGGTGTTCATTTTCATCATCATCTGCGATAAACACATCATCGATGTAGACTGTTACTCCCAGATCGTTTAATATTTCCATTACTGCTGCTTGAAACACATTTGGTGAATTTCTATATCCCTGCCGGAGTCGTTGCCACACATAACTTTTCCCTTTATGTGTGAATGCTGTTTTCCCTTGTGACTGTTTTGCTAATCGCAGGGAAAAGAATCCATTTGCCAGATCAATGCATGATTTGTATTTCTTAATTTGGAGCATTTTCAATGCTCCTTGGGGATTTATCAAACTCGCTCTATTGGCTATGGTTCATCGATTGAGAGCCTTGAAGTTGATTACTGGTCTTCAGCCTCCCTCCTGCCGAACTCTGGCTTCTTAACTGCTTGGGATGGGGCTGTTAGTGATCGGATTCAATTCCACTCGAATGATCCCCAATGCTTCCAATTCTTTTACTATTTTATCCATTTCCTCAACCGCTCCAGGGTTCAAGGGATATTGTCGCACTGGTGTATGTACTCCTCCTTCGATGACATGAATGTGTTTAGCCCCCAAATCTCCACAATCATTTTTAAATCGTGCTACTTTAGCTTCGGAGATAATTTCCCTCAATTTTCTTTCCCTGCTTCAGAGAAATCACTTTCTTCAATCTTTCTTCTGTGACAGCTGTTACATCCACTTCTTTGTACCAACTTACCGGACTCTTTTCATTGGAGTCATATCCATTCGTACAACTCTGCTTGTAATTTTTCCACTCGTCGTCTTATTAGAGTTTGAAGTCTTTTGGGCCGATGCAATTCTCTCAAATCCTTGACTGTTACCAAATTAAAGGGGCCTTTATCCAAACTACCCCTTTCCATATTCCAAATGGTCTTTTCTCTGTTGCCTCATTTACATACTGGATCAGTAGGTATCCTTTGGTCTCGAGGCTTCTGTGGGTCATGGACGTCATCTCGGACGTCCACCCCGCTGAGCTGATCTCGCACCCCGGTCGAATAGTCTTCTCTGACCAGGATACGACTGGCCACGCCCGTAATGGCAGCTCTCCTCTTATGGATCAGGGCTCGTGGAATGTTGCTAGATTTTGAATTTAGTGACTCGTACAGCGAGTCCCAGGATGTGTTATTTTCATTAAAAAAAAACAGACGAACCTTTTAGAGCCTTTTTGATGTTGTACACCCAATAAACTTTACTTTTACACCTTAAGAAGCATCAAAAATCCAATGTCCGAGCCTTGACACTTTAACGGCATGCTTGGAAAGTTTTTGGGCAGGTTTGCAAGTGCCGACAACATAATCAAAATAGGTTAGATGATGAGATGTCACAACATTAATTCAAGTATAATTAGAATAATGATTGTCAGAGATTTTGTTTTTGATTCAATAATACTGTCTGATCTTACTTTGACTGGGACTGGAGTGACTTCTTAACATTTTTCTAGGAGTGAGGAAGGAGGTTTTTGAGGTTAAAGTCCCCAGCTCGATGAACTTGATTTCCTCTTCATCAGCTATTAGTCGTTAGCTGACCACGATCCTTGTGTGATGTTGTAATCCTTCAGGAAGTTAATCCACATAAGAGTTTATTCCTTCTTCAATCAACCAAAAGTTGATCTAATCCAATTGCTGCTCACAAGATGGTCAAGTCTTGTGATTTCCTCGTAGCAGGGGAGAAGTGGCAACAGCACCTCTCCCTGGAAGAATAACCCTGTTTTCTGGTGTTTCACAGTTTATATATGTGCTTGACTCTTGTTGTCTTCAGATGATCTTGGTTACCATGGGGACGCTGTTGACTCAAAACCTCCTCCCTTCTCCTTCCCTTACTGGAAATCTTCTGCAGCTCCTTACCAGTAACTTATTGCTCAAGTTCCTCTTTTCTGTTAACACTTCAGCTTTTCTGAGAATTCATTCTTCTAAATCATTTCTTTAGAATCACATCAATCATATTCAATCATTTCATTACAACTCTCTTTCACATAAAAATAATTCATATGATCATATACAAACATTTCATTCCTTATTATTCTTTTCATATTTTACCAACATCTTAATCATTTGATCAGTTGTTTATCATCAGCTTTTCTTGCCCTGCTTGCGACATCTTCTTCACTTCCTCTTTCTCTCTGACTCTGCACTCTTTATGAAAAACAACTTCTTCACTTCCTCTTTTCCTCTGACTCTGCACTCTTTATGAAAAACAACTCATATAATCATTCATTTCACTTATTTATAACATACTTTTTCTAATCAACTCTTAATTTTAACACATTAATACTTCATTTAATCATACTTGTCATGTTAGAATCATTTTTAAACATTACTTTTAACACATTAATACTTAATTTGATCATACTTGTCATGTTAGAATCATTCTTAGACATATTCCATCGTCTTCACCACTGAGTTCATTCCGTGGGCCTCCCCATTTGTAATGGAAAAGTCCAGTATGACCTCACTTACTCCTGTAAGGTACCAGACACTGTGCAGTTTAATCCAACAGCATGTATATTAATCCCATGGCACGTATTATATTCCAAGATGAAAACAAGCCGAAAGCAAGCTTAAAGTCATCTTTCCTGACACCGTGTTTAGTGATGAACTTTACCATCTCCCAGCCTGATTTGGTGTTTTTTCACGATATGTCCACTCAAAGTAAGCAGCTCTGTTACCCCAAAACCTGAATCAGTTGCAAATCGTGAATTATCCACAAACCGTTAATTGCAAAACATGAATATCATTCATGAGATAGTATACAAATAATGAATGTTTATGAGTTCAATGGAACGAATATTTAATTCGGTGAAAGCTGGAACAAACCATTCAACGAGGTGAAGCCGAAATGGTTTGTTCCAGCTTCTAACCCTAACCCTAAGAATGGAAAAACATTAATTTCTTTTATATAATGGCTAAAATAGATTCTTGTCATTTGATATTTTATTAATTTATAAACAACAGAAAAGGGACATACATGTTGGTGTTCCACTGCTGCTAAAGTCCAAACGTATAGCCCAGTGATGCTGTGAACTGACTTCAGACTTTCATAAAAAAAAAAGAAAAAAAAAAAAGACTTTGTGTAGTTCCTCAGTCCAGCCAAAAATCACGTCAGCATTTCATATGAACAGGTCTTTAAGCATCCAGACGGCTTACAGCGGAGTGTGTTTATGTGTGCGTGTACGTGCATGCATGTGTGGGCACATATGCACGTGCTCAGTATGTGCACACACATATCATGCACAATCATGCGTATGTGTGATGCAGAGTGCCAGTGGTACCAAACATATGAAACCAAATTTGCACTCTAAATGAAACCAAGCCACACTGTAAATGCAGTGCAACACAAATGGGATGAATTAATCCATGTCATGTGACATACAAAGCACCAATCAAATGACAAGGATCCACTCAGCCGTTTATGGATTTCACTTTACGGATGAATTACTGCAGGAATGTTATGTGTCGACGCGGGTTGAGGAGCGGACCTGCGTCTGACAGAACCCAGCGGTAAAAATAACCAGAAGGCGGCTCCCAACAGAAACAATTTATTTTTCACCTGTGCTTATAATGTAAAACATAAAAAGCGTCCCTCTGGTGGAGTGATAGTGGCACGTTCTCTAGCGCCCGCAAGGATTAAAGCCCGGCGCTCCTGGACTCACTACCACCGCCAAACACCCCCCAGGTGGACACGACGAACCGATTCTCTGTGAAGCAAGAGAAGGTGAGGTGAGTCAGCAGATACAACTCTATCTTTCACATAACACACGCTATCAGCAACACACTCAGGTCAATGTTTCTTTTTAACTTTATGCAAATGAGCAGCCTCTCACAACAAGTGGAGGATCACTTATCCTGCACGCACCGCAGTGAGAAGCAAGCTGCACAATTCTCTTCACAATCTCAGTTTACTGTGTAACAAAACACCAAGATACTATCAACAATTACTTAATCACTTAATTACCGTTAGCGTGTGCTGACAGCATGGTGTCCTCACCCTTCCCTGCTTCAACGGGCTCAATATGTCAAACCCAGGCGCGGTCCTCAGCGTCTCACAAACGAAAGTCACAAGGTCGAGTTCCCGGCAGTTCTGCTCAAATCACACATGACTTACATGCAGAACGCCATCCAATTATCTGCTTCAGCTGCAAGTCTTCAAGGCCGCACGTGAGCCCCTGCCACAGGTGTTCCACATGACCTAATAAGGGTGAGGACTCTTCAGCCAGCACTTTCTCCACAGACAAATCAGCCCTCATGCCACCTGGAGAGCAAAGAAAAGAAAAGAACACCAACACAGCCAGCCACGCCCCCCAACCACACAACAGTACCCCCCCATCAACGGGAAGCCTCCCGGCGACCGAACCAACCAGGCCCCGAGAACAGCACATCCCTCCAGGGTCCACGTCAGGAAGCAGGACAGGCACCAGCACCAGGAAGGCCGGCTGGTATCAACAAAAGCCCCAAAACATTCCCCAGAAACAAGGTCACGCACACAGAAAAAAAACATAAAAACCCACCCACAACCTCCCCAGGGGACCGTCCCATCAACCCCAGGAAGAAAAGAAAACTCCCAAACGCAAACCCCAACACAGTCCCACAACACAATACAAACGTAAATGCATAAAGAAAAATACTAAACAACCCCCCCAGAATGACCTGCAGAGCCCAACCCCACCCCAGAAGGCCTTCATTGCCAGTTCCAGGAGGAACAGCCAAACCATAAGCCCAACAAAGGTCCCCAGGTGCACATGGAGTAACACGGCGCCCCCCCCCAGGGGACCGTACCATCAACCCCAGGAGGTACCCACCCCACACCCCGGAACCCCAGACTTGGTCACACATGGCTGGTTGGTCCCAAGCCAACTCCCCCCCAGAGGACCATCCCATCAACCCCGGAGGTGGAACCTGAAGGAAACAAAATGAAATCAAAATCAACCCCCGGAGGACAACCAAAAACAACCCCGGGGGGATATAAACGACCATAAATCCCGTACCCTCCCCAGCACCCCGAAAGACCCCAGGTCCCTCCCAGAGGCCCCCCGGCGGCTCAATTTGGCAAACGGCTCAAAATAGTAAGCCGGAGAAGGGAACAAGAAAAAACTAACCCAGCTCCAACCCCAAGGCGCAGCAGAGAACTGGAAATGCGTCCAGTGCCACAACTCGACCATACCCCAGCCTCTCGGGAGGGGTGGAACTACCGAAATGGCGAACGGCAACAGATCGGCCCACCCCTCCGACTGAGGTAAGTCTCCGCTGCACCACACCCCGGCAACACCAATGACGAACGGTACAAAGGCTCACCGAGGCTGGAGTGGAACTGGACCCTAACCAAACCAAAGAAACGCCTCTAACACCCCCCCCCCCCCCCCCCCCCAAGTGCAGAGGTCTTCTGAGAATGCTCAGCGTGACCAACCTGCACCACCCCACAACCCACAAGACGAACGGTCTTGGGGCAAGTGAGGTTGGGGTTAGGGATGTAGAGAAATAAAAACAACAAATAAAACGACCCAACAACCCAAACAGAAAATACCTAAAACCACATACAAATTGACAATTAAGTGAGCCCATCAATCACTCCACCAGATACGCCCCTAACTCCCCAAAACACTTATAACCCCTAATTAAAGAAACAAAACATTTACTTGTGCTGGAATTTTTTTTTTTTTTTTTTGTGTGTTATTTTGCCTGTCCCAGAACACTTGGAGTTACGTCGCCGTTATTTCTCTTGACGCTTACGTGTCGGGGCAATACAGACATCTCTACTCGTCCGAGCTGCATGGGCTCATCAACAGGAGGAGCTGGAGGTCCCGTCGGAGGAGCCTCAGTGGGGCGAAGAAGAGGCGGCCCAGACCTGTGTCGGGGAAAGCCCCGAGACAAAAAAACCCGCTCTGATGGGCGTCCTCTCTCGCGTCCTCTCTCGCGTCCACGCTCCCTCATCCGATCATCCAGACGAATCACCAACGATATTAGCTCATCTAAATCATTTGGCTCATCACGGACCGCCAGCTCGTCTTTTAGTGCCTCATTTAACCCGTCTACAAACACGCCCCATAAAGCTACGGCGTCTCCCGCATAAGACTCCGGATGACAAATAACCGGTTCGAGCACCGAATCCCTGGGTGACGGAGTTATCTGCCCCGGTATCGATGATGCCACAGATGGAGCTGCAGGAAGCGGAACGGCTTGCGCTGCAAGCTCCGTAACACGGGCGTCTGTTTGTTCAATTCGATTTGCGAGATGCTGTAATAGCTCCCATATTTTCTCCAAGTGTTCTTGCACCTTTTCGGCAAAAGGAACCGCCTCTGCCGCTGGGTCCATTATGGAATGGCCGGGAACTACTGTTATGTGTCGACGCGGGTTGAGGAGCGGACCTGCGTCTGACAGAACCCAGCGGTAAAAATAACCATAAGGCGGCTCCCAACAGAAACCAATTTATTTTTCACCTGTGCTTATAATGTAAAACATAAAAAGCATCCCTTGGTGGAGTGATAAGTGGCACGTTCTCCAGCGCCCGCAAGGATTAAAGCCCGGCGCTCCTGGACTCACTACCACCGCCAAACACCCCCCAGGTGGACACGACAAACCCGATTCTCTGTGAAGCAAAGAGAAGGTGAGGTGAGTCAGCAGATACAACTCTATCTTTCGTATAACACACGCTATCAGCAACACACTCAGGTCAATGTTTCTTTTTAACTTTATGCAAATGAGCAGCCTCTCACAACAGGTGGAGGATCACTTATCCTGCACGCCACCGCAGTGAGAAGCAAGCTGCACAATTCTCTTCACAATCTCAGTTTACTGTGTAACAAAACACCAAGATACTATCAACAATTACTTAATCACTTAATTACCTTTAGCGTGTGCTGACAGCATGTGTCCTCACCCTTCCCTGCTTCACGGGCTCGATATGTCAAACCCAGGCGCGGTCCTCAGCGTCTCACAAACGAACGTCACAAGGTCGAGTTCCCGGCAGTTCTGCTCAAATCACACATGACTTACATGCAGAACGCCATCCAATTATCTGCTTCAGCTGCAAGTCTTCAAGGGCCGCACGTGAGCCCCTGCCACAGGTGTTCCACATGACGCTAATAAGGGTGAGGACTCTTCAGCCAGCACTTTCTCCACAGACAAATCAGCCCTCATGCCACCTGGAGAGCAAAGAAAGAACACCACACAGCCAGCCACGCCCCCCCAACACACAACAAGGAAGTCTTGATCGCAAACCCTATCACCACAGAAATGATTTTTTTTTTAATTGTTATGTTTTATTGTCAACGTGAAACGAAGGTGTCAAACTCAGGGAAGACAGAAACCTCCCCCTCCAGCAATCGGGTCAATAATCTTAAGAAAAATGTTGGATAAATACAAACAGTAGTTTATAACCTCAGGAATTTAGACAACAATCTACAACCTTATTTTATCCATATGAGTTGTCCTCTGGAAAATGAAAAATAACACTGACCTGAACGAGCAGACAGCGGAGAAATGGAAGCATCTACAAAGTGCAAAAACAAGACACCAGAAAAATATTCAATAAGTTCAGGTGTGGCAGGGCTCGACATTGCCGTTTGCCCACTGGCCCGGCAGCGATTTGGTCCACTTTCAGGCCACTGTGGGCCAGTGCAATCTTTAAACTGATGGCTCGCTCAAGCCACTACAAATATTCACAAAATTCTATTTATTTTTCAAGTTTTTCTGGTGGCAAATTCTAATTTCTTCACATCTCCGTGACATCAAACTTCAGCAAGATCGCCATGTTTGTTTTTGTCTCACACCACACTACTACAGAGTCTCATGCACTCTCCACTGAAGAAACGTGATTTCAGGTCAAAGAAATGTATGTTGTCCCACATGTGGAGTGCGCACTGAACAGGGTTATTCAAGAGAATATAGTTCAGTGTAATTTCGCCCACTTTTTTTTCTCCCCTCTCTCATCTCCATAATTCCTTATTAATATAGCATACGTCAGAATCCATTAATGCTCTACACCCCTAACAGTTGGTGGTGGTAATGCACCGTGTTGGTTTGCCAATAAACTCGAAAGAAGAAGAAAAAGAAAAAGTGGAGCGTGCCCTTCAGCCTTTTTCCGTTACTGATCTTCGGCAATCTCTTGAGCATCTTTAAATTCTTGTCATGGGAAGCTGCGCAAATGAAGATGAGGCAAACAGAACAGAACACTTTGAAAGCATGAAACTCTAATATGTTTAAATTACAACCACCCAAACCCATACAACAGCCAGGAAAAAAGGTTCATTCACAACACTTAAATGGTAAGTAAAACGTAAAATACTTAAATTAGTAAGTGCATGCAAGGTCAGTTCCAACTTAAAAAAATTAATGAAAATTTGAAACAAAAATAACAGGTTCATAGTAACAATTTAACAATTTTAATGTTAATCTGCACACATGTTATTGACATGCCAACAATAAATTACATGTAATAAGTGATACAGAAATCTATGGACAAAGTAAGTCCAAACATAAACATGTTCAAACAAAAACTGAAATGCAAAAAAGTTGCAAACTAATGGCATTTTTGTGCGGTCTTAGTGTTAAATAATTTCAGCCTCAGAATGCACAAAATTGCTTCAAAATTTAAAATTTGTTTCAAATTCAAATTGCCTCAAGCCGCTTCACACAGCACAATAAAAACAGAGAAAACTGAATTAAAAACTTAAAAACACAATAAAAAGACAAAACCATAAAAGAAGACAAAAATAAAAACATAACACAAAAAACTAATGATAAAACAAGGAAATCAAATGAGTCTTTAAGCGTGATTTATAGTCTCCACAGTATCCGACTGCCGTATGTGTGCCGGGAGATCGTTCCACAGAGCTGGGGCACGGGAGGAGAAAGCTCTGTGACCAGCAGACTTTTTATTCACCCTGGGAAAACATAGAAGTCCTGCACTTTGAGACTCAAGGCCCGAGCCGGTACATAGGGCCTTACCAGGTCAGCCAGATAGGGAGGTGCAAGTCCATGAACATTTTATGAACTAATAACAGAACCTTAAAATCCCATCTTGCAGTGACTGGAGGCCAGTGAAGAGACGCCAAAATGGGGGTAATGTGGTCAACTTTCTGATTTGTGTCAAAACTGTGGCAGCAGCATTTGAACCATTGAAGACCCCTAATGCTGGACTGCGGTAAACCAGAAAATAGAGCATTACAGTAGTCCAGTCTAGAAGAGACTTCTTCTTCTTTGTCTTTTGGCTGTTCCCATTAGGGGCGCCACAGCAGATCAATCATTTCCATCTCACCCTGTCCTCTGTATCTTCTCTGTCACACCAACCACCTGCATGTCCTCTCTCAGCACATCCATGAACCTCCTCTTTGGTCTCCCTCTTCTCCTCCTGCCTGGTGGCTCCATCCTCAGCATCCTTCTCCCTATATACCCTGGGTCCCTCCTCTGCTCATGTCCAAACCATCTCAATCTCGCCTCTCTGACTTTGTCTCCAAACCGTCCCACCTGAGCTGTCCCTGATATGTTCATTCCTAATCTTGTCCATTCTTGTCACTCCCAAAGAGAATCTCAACATCTTCAGCTCTGCCACCTCCAGCTCTGCCTCCTGTCTTTTTGTTAGTGCCACTGTCTCTAAATCATACAACATAGCTGGTCTCACTACTGTTTTGTAAACTTTCCCCTTCACTCTTGCTGATATTCTTCGGTCACAAATCACTCCTGCCACCTTTCTCCACCCCTCCACCCTGCCTGCACTCTCTTCTTCACCTCTCTACCACACTCTCCATACTTTGAACAGTTAACCCCAAATATTTAAACTCATCTACTATCACCACTTCTACTCCTTGTAACTGCACTATTCCACTGGGCTCCCTCTCAGTCACACACATGGACTCAGTCTTGCTCCTACTGACTTTCATTCCCCTCTCCCAAAGCATATCTCCACCTCTTCAGACTAGACTCAACTTGCTCTCTACTCTCACTACAGATCACAATGTCATCTGCAAACATAGTCATAGGGACTCCTGTCTGATCTCATCCGTCAACCTGTCCATCACCACTGCAAACAGGAAAGGACTCAGAGCTGATCCTTGGTGTAATCCCACCTCCACCTTGAATGAGTCTGTCTTCCGATGCGCATCTCACCGCTGTCACACTGTTCTTGTACATGTCCTGCACTACCCTAACATACTTCTCTGCCACTCCAGACTTCCTCATACAATACCACAGCTCTTCTCTTGGCACCCTGTCATAAGATTTTTCTAAGTCCACAAACACACAATGTAACTCTTTCTGGCCTTCTCTGTACTTCTCCAACAGTATCTCAGAGCAAACATTGCATCTGTAGTGCTCTTTCTCGGCATGAAACCATATTGTTGCTCACAGATCTTCACCTGTTTTCTAAGCCTAGCTTCTACTACTCTTTCCTATAACTTCATGCTGTGGCTGATCAGCTTTATGCCTCTGTAGTTACTGCAGCTCTGCACATCACCCTTGTTCTTGAAAATAGGAACCAGCACACTTCATCTCCACTCCTCAGGCATCCTCTCACTTTCCAAGATTTTATTAAACAATCTGGTTAGAAACTCTACTGCTATCTCTCCTAGACATTTCCATGCCTCCACTGGAATGTCATCTGGACCAACTGCCTTTCCACTCATCATCCTCTTCATAGCAGCCCTCACTTCTTCTTTACTATTCTCTTTTACTTCCTGATTTACTCTCACCACATCATCCAGCCTTTTCTCTCGCTCATTTTCTTTATTCAGCTCTTCAAAATATTCCCTGGACCTTCTCAGCACACACTCCTCACTTGTCAGCACATTACCATGTGCATCTTTTACCACCCTAACCTGCTGCACATCCTTTCCAGCTCTGTCCCTTTGTCTGGCGAATCAGTACAATTCCTTTTCTCCTTCCTTACTATTCAACTTCTTGTACAGCTCGCAATATGCCTTTTCCTTTGCTATTGCCACTTCTCTTTTTGCCTTACGCTGCATCTCCTTGTACTGCTGTCTACTTTCTTCATCTCTCCGACTATCCCAAAACTTTTTTGCCAACCTCTTTCTCCTTATGCTTTCCTGGACCTCTTCGTTCCACCACCAAGTCTCCTTGTCTTCCTTCCACTGTCCAGATGTCATACCCAGTACTGTCCTAGCTGTCTCCTTCACCACATCTGCAGTACTTTTCCAGTTGTCCAAAATTGCTTCCCTCCAACCAGTGCTTCTCTCACCTGCTCGCTAAATTTCACACAACAGTCTTCCTCCTTCAGCTTCCACCATCTGATCCTTTGTTGAGCTCTCACTCTCTTCTTCTTTTTTACCTCTAAAATCATCCTACAAACAACCATCCTATGCTGTCTAGCGACACTCTCTCCTGCCACCACCTTACAGTCTGATTTCTTTTAGATTGCATCTCCTATAAAGAATGTAGTCCACCTGTGTGCACCTTCCTCCACTCTTATGTTACCCTGTGCTCCTCCCTTTTCTTAAAGTAGGTGTTCACCACAGCCATTTCCATCCTTTTTGCAAAATCAACTACCATCGGTCATTCCCCATTCCTGTCCTTGATACCATATCTACCCATTATTTCCTCATCACCTCTGTTCCCTTCACCAACATGCCCAAGAGGAGTACAGGGGACTGGTGGAGGACTTTGTGGGATGGTGCCGAACCAATCAGCTGCACCTGAACACCACCAAAACCAAGGAAATGGTGGTTGATTTCAGGAGATCCGCCCCGCCTTTGGTGCCTGTCTCTATTGGGGAGAAATGTGGAGACAGTCTGCACCTACAAGTACTTAGGGGTGCACCTCGACAATAAACTGGACTGGTCTACAAACTCAGATGCACTCTACAAGAAGGGCCAAAGCAGGCTCTACTTCCTCAGAAGGCTGAGGTCCTTCAATGTCTGCAACTGACTTCTGCTGATGTTCTACCAGTCTGTCATGGCCAGCGTGCTCTTCTATGCTGTGGCGTGCTGGGGTGGTAGCATTAGGAAGAGAGACGCTGGACGTCTGGACAGACTGGTGAGGAAGGCAGGCTCGGTGGTGGGCATGGAGCTTGAGACTCTCACTTCAACAGCTGAGAACAGAACCCTGAAGAGACTGGACTCTATAATGGACAATCAGAAACACCACCTTCACACCATCTTCACTAACCAGCTGAGTCTGTTTAGCCACAGACTCCATGCTCTCTCCTGCAGGACAGACAGGCTACGAAGGTCCTTTGTCCCATGGGCCATTCAACTGTTTAACAACACACAGAAGGACACTAAGAAGGACATCATCATTGGGGACTGGACTGCCTAAGATCCCATGTCCTCCAGTTATTCAAGGATGCTACGTTTTCACTACAAGACACTAGAACAGTTTTTACCCCACTATTTTTCACTACCAGCGACGGTTGCACTACCTCTACCTCAACTCACAGGATATGTTTTTGCACATTTGCTTTTTTTTCCCCTCCCCTTGACCTTGACCTGTGTTAATGCTTGTTGTGTATATGTGTGTCTTGAAATGTCCATGTGGGCATTATGTGTATTTGTGTAAGCTACTTGACACCTTAATTTCCCCCGGGGATCAAAAAACTTACTCTACTCTCCTCCATTGAAGTCCGCTCCTATCACCACTCCTTCATGCTTGGGCACACTCTACATCACCTCATCTAACACACTCCAGAAATCTTCTTTCTCCTTCATCTCAACCTACCTGTGGGGTATTTGCACTGATATTCATCATCACCCTTCAATTTCCAACTTCACACTCATCACCCTGTCAGACACTCGCTTAACCTCCAACACACTTTTAACATACTCTTCCTTTAAAATGACCCCAACACCATTTCTCTTCCTGTCCTCACCATGGTACAACAACTTGTACCCACCGCCGATGATCCTGCTCTTACTTCCCTTCCATTTGGTCTCTTGCACACAATATGTCTACCTTTCTCCTTTCCATCATATCAGCCAGCTCTCTCCTTTACCAGTCATACTACCAACATTCAAAGTCCCCGCTCTCATTTCCACCCTTCTAGTTTTCTTCTTCTCCCGCTGTTTGTAGAAACGTTCTCCTCCTCTTCTTCATCTTCGCCCAGCAGTAGTCCAATTTCTATGGCACCCTGTTGGGCAACAGCACCGGTTGCGGACGTTGTTCACCCGGGCCGCGACTGATCCGGTATGGAAATTCGATTCTTAGTCTGCATAGTTGGGTTGGCTTGTTTTACGTCGGGTGCCCTTCCTGACGCAACCATCCTCATTTATCCGGGCTTTGGACCGGTACACAGAATGTACTGGCTGCACACCCCATGTGGATCTAGAAGAGACAAATGCCTGAATCAAAGTCTCAGCCTCAGCCATAGACAGTATTGGACGAATCTTCACTAAATTTCACAATTGTTTCAAAATTAAAAAATTTTGGTTGCTGTAGGTGCCTCGTACAAGTACACCTGGGCCAGTACAATGGTTGGGGCCAGTAAAGCTACTGGCTCTGTGGGCCAGTGGGATAAAAGTGGTCAATGTCGAGCCCTGTGTGGTGTCACCAAATTCACTGCAGTGGTCTCCTGGTGGTTATACTACAGCACTCAGTTTGGAAAAATGTGCAAAAGTTGAATTTTAGTGAATTTGTGAATTTTATTGCTCATTTTATGAGTTAATTTAATAATAAAAAAAAATCACTAAAATTCAGTTCATGTAACTGTATAACATTGATGCTATTGAAAGTTTAAATAATAAAACTTCTCCAATTTTCACAATGACATTTTTCCAGACTGAGTGCTGTAGTAGAACTAGCAGGAGACCACTGATGTGTTCAGTGAATTCAGTGACGCCACACCTGAATTTATTGGATATTTTTCTGGTGTCGTGTTTTTGCACTTTGTAGACGGTCTCTAAGTTTCCGTTTCTCTGCCGCCTGCCCGTTCAGATCAGTGTTTTTTTTCAGCTCAGAGGACGGATCATATGGATAAAAATAAGTTTGTAGCTTGTTGTCAACCTTCCTGAGGTTAGAAACTAGTGTTGTTTGTTTTTCTACAACTCTTATTGAGCTGTTTACTGGGGGGGGGGGCGGCTTCTGTCCTCTGTGAGTCTGACAGGTGGATCGTCCCAGTCAAACTCCTTACCTGACAATTGTCCCCGAAGTGGGACACACCGACGGGACCAGATGCATCACACCAGAAGTGACAGCTGCTCGGATCACCTCCCCCCTCACCAGCTGTTGTGACACCCCCCTCCCCCAAGCGCAAAAAAATAAAAAATTAAATAAATAATTTTTGTGGTGATAGGCTTAGACTTCCTGCAGTAATTGATCCATAAACTATTTAAATTAATAAGATTATATATGCAACCCCAATTCCAATGAAGTTGGGACGTTGTGTAAAATGTAAATAAAAACAGAATACAATGATTTTTTAATCCTCTTCAACCTATATTCAATTGAATACACCACAAAGACAAGATATTTAATGTTCAAACTGATAAACTTTATTTTTCTGCAAATACAACCCCTGGCAAAAATGATGGAATCACCGGCCTCGGAGGATGTTCATTCAGTTGTTTAATTTTGTAGAAAAAAGCAGATCACAGACATGACACAAAACTAAGTCATTTCAAATGGCAACTTTCTGGTTTTAAGAAACACTATAAGAAATCAAGAAAAAAATTGTGGCAGTCAGTAACGGTTACTTTTATAGACCAAGCAGAGGGAAAAAAATATGGAATCACTCAATTCTGAGGAATAAATTATGGAATCATGAAAAACAAAAGAACGCTCCAACACATCACTAGTATTTGTTGCACCACCTCTGGCTTTTCTAACAGCTTGCAGTCTCTGAGGCATGGACTTAATGAGTGACAAACAGTACTCTCATCAATCTGGCTCCAACTTTCTCTGATTGCTGTTGCCAGATCAGCTTTGCAGGTTGGAGCCTTGTCATGGACCTTTTCTTCAACTTCCACCAAAGATTTTCAATTGGATTAAGATCCGGACTATTTGCAGGTCATGACATTGACCCTATGTGTCTTTTTGCAAGGAATGTTTTCACAGTTTTTGCTCTATGGCAAGATGCATTATCATCTTAATCATCCCCAAACATCCTTTCAGTTGTCCAAAATATCAACGTAAACTTGTGCATTTATTGATGATGTAATGACAGCCATCTCCCCAGTGCCTTTACCTGACATGCAGCCCCATATCAATGACTGTGGAAATTTACATGTTCTCTTCAGGCAGTCATCTTTATAAATCTCATTGGAAAGGCACCAAACAAAAGTTCCAGCATCATCACCTTGCCCAGTGCAGATTTGAGATTCATCACTGAATATGACTTTCATCCAGTCATCCACAGTCCACGATTGCTTTTCCTTAGCCCATTGTAACCTTGTTTTTTTCTGTTTAGGTGTTAATGATGGCTTTCGTTTAGCTTTTCTGTATGTAAATCCCATTTCCTTTAGGCGGTTTCTTACAGTTCAGTCACAGACGTTGACTCCAGTTTCCTTCCATTCGTTCCTCATTGTTTTGTTGTGCATTTTCGATTTTTGAGACATATTGCTTTAAGTTTTTCTGTCTTGACGCTTTGATGTCTTCCTTGGTCTACCAGTATGTTTGCCTTTAACAACCTTCCCATGTTGTTTGTATTTGGTCCAGAGTTTAGACACAGCTGACTGTGAACAACCAACATCTTTTGCAACATTGCGTGATGATTTACCCTCTTTAAGAGATTGATAATCCTCTCCTTTGTTTCAATTGACATCTCTCGTTGGAGCCATGATTCATGTCAGTCCACTTGGTGCAACAGCTCTCCAAAGTGTGATCACTCCTTTAGATGCACACTAATGAGCAGATCTGATTTGATGCAGGTGTTAGTTTTGGGGATGAAAATTTACAGGGTGATTCCATAATTTATTCCTCAGAATTGAGTGAGTCCATATTTTTTTTCCCTCTGCTTGGTCTAGAAAAGTGACTGTTACTCACTGCCACAATTATTTTTCCTGATTTCCTATAGGTTTCTTAAAGCCAGAAAGTTGCCATTGAAATGACTTTAGTTTTGTGTTATGTCTGTGATCTGCTTTTTTTTCTACAAAAAAACAACTGAATGAAGATCCTCCGAGGCCGGTGATTCCATAATTTTTGCCAGGGGTTGTATTTGCTCATTTTGAAATGATGCCTGCAACACGTTTCAAAAAAGCTGGGACAGTGGTATGTTTACCCCTGTATTACATCACCTTTCCTTCTAACAACACTCAATAAGCATTTGGGAACTGAGGACACATGATTGGGTATAAAAGGAGCATCCCCAAAAGTCTCAGCTGTTCACAAGCAAAGATGGGACGAGGATCACCACTTTGTGAACAACTGCATGAAAAAACAGTCCAACAATTTAAGAATAATGTTTCTCAACATTCAATTGCAAGAAATTTAGGGATTCCATCATCTACAGTCCATAATATAATCTGAAAATTCAGAGAATTTGGAGAACTTTACACATGTAAGCGGCAAGGCTGAAAACCAACATTGAATGCCCATGACCTTCGATCCCTCAGGTGGCACTGCATTAAAAACTGACATTGTGTGAAGGATCTTCCTGCGTGGGCTCACGAACACTTCAGAAAATCATTGTCAGTTAACACAGTTCGTCGCTACATCTACAAGTGCAAGAGCCCGAGTCATTTGAAATGGACAAATACAAAGTGGAAAAGTGTGCTGTGGTCTGATGAGTCCACATTTCAAATTGTTTTTGGAAATCATGGACGTCGTGTCCTCCGGACAAAAGAGGAAAAAGACCATCAAAGATTGTTACCAGGGCAAAGTGTCAAAAGCCAGCATCTGTGATGGTATGGGGGTGTGTTAGTGCCCATGGACAACTTACACATCTGTGATGGCACCATCAATGCTGAAAGGTACATCCAGGTTTTGGAGCAACACATGCTGCCATCCAAGCAACGTCTTTTTCAGGGACGTCCCTGCTTATTTCAGCAAGACAATGCCAAGCCACATTCTGCACGTGTTACAACAGCGTGGCTTCGTAGTAAAAGAGTGCGGGTACTAGACTGGCCTGCCTACCTGTCGCCCATTGAAAATGTGTGGCGAATTATGAAGCGCAAAATACGACAACGGAGACCCCGGACTGTTGAACAACTGAAGTCGTACATCAACCAAGAATGGGAAAGGATTTCACCTACAAAGCTTCAACAATTAGTGTCCTCAGTTCCCAACGCTTATTGAGTGTTGTTAGAAGGAAAGGTGATGTAACACGTGGTAAACATACCACTGTCCCAGCTTTTTGGAAACGTGTTGCAGGCATCCATTTCAAAATGAGCAAATATTTGCACAAAAACAATAAAGTTTATCATTTTGAACATTAAATATCTTGTCTTTGTGGTGTATTCAATTGAATGTAGGTTGAAGGATTTGAAAATCATTGTATTCTGTTTTTATTACATTTCAGACAACGTCCCAACTTCATTGGAATTGGGGTTGTGTGTGTATGTATATACGAGGGCTGTCAATAAAGTAACGGTCCTTTTTATTTTTTTCAAAAACTATATGGATTTCATTCATATGTTTTTACGTCAGACATGCTTGAACCCTCGTGCGCATGCGTGAGTTTTTCCACGCCTGTCGGTGACGTCATTCGCCTGTGAGCACTCCTTGTGGGAGGAGTCGTCCAGCCCCTCGTCGGAATTCCTTTGTCTGAGAAGTTGCTGAGAGACTGGCGCGTTGTTTGATCAAAATTTTTTCTAAACCTGTGAGACACATCGAAGTGGACACGGTTCGAAAAATTAAGCTGGTTTTCAGTGAAAATTTAACGGTGATGAGAGATTTTGAGGTGATTCTGTCGCTTTAAGGACTTCCCACGGTGCGAGACGTCGCTCAGCGCTCTCAGCCGCCGTCGTCAGCCTGTTCAAGCTGAAAACCTCCACATTTCAGGCTCTATTGATCCAGGACGTCGTGAGAGAACAGAGAAGTTTCAGAAGAAGTCGGTTTCAGCATTTTATCCGGATATTCCACTGTTAAAGGAGATTTTTTAATGAAAGACGTGCGGATGGGTCCGCGCGTCAGGACGCAGCCGCCGCGACGCTCCGCCACAGGAAAAACACCTCTGTTGAAAGCCTTAAGGACAAGTTGGAACATGTCCTGCCTGTTAAACAATTTCTCATATCTACTCCACTGAAAGCCATCAAAAGCCGCCTGGATTTTACAAATGGTTATCAACACGGAGGAGTTTTTCCTGTGCCGCCGCACCGCGTCGGCTGCGTACCGACGCGCGGATCCGTCCGCACGTCTTTCATTAAAAAATCTCCTTAACAGTGGAATATCCGGATAAAATGCTGAAACCGACTTCTTCTGAAACTTCTCTGTTCTCTCACGCCGTCCTGGATCAATAGAGCCTGAAATGTGGAGGTTTTCAGCTTGAACAGGCTGACGACGGCAGCTGAGAGCGCTGAGCGACGTCTCGCTCCGTGGAAGTCCTTAAAGCGACAGAATCACCTCAAAATCTCTCATCAGCCGTTAAAATTTTCACTGAAAACCAGCTTAATTTTTCGAACCGTGTCCACTTCGATGTGTCTCACAGGTTTAGAAAAAATTTTGATCAAACAAGCGCCAGTCTCTCAGCAACTTCTCAGACAAGGAATTCCGACGAGGGGCTGGACGACTCCTCCACAAGGAGTGCTCACAGGCGAATGACGTCACCGACAGGCATGGAAAAACTCACGCATGCGCCAGGGTTCAAGCATGTCTGACGTAAAAAACTCTGAATGAAATCCATATAGTTTTTGAAAAAAATAAAAAGGACCCTTACTTTATTGACAGCCCTCGTATATGTATGTATATATGTATATATATATATGTATATATGTATGTATACATATATACATACATATATATATATATATATATATAATATGAATGATATTCACGTTTTGGGAGATATTCTTTCAGTATTCATGTTTTCCAATTAGCGGTTTGTGGATAATTCATTTTGGGGGTTAATATATTTGCACCCTTGCTGAAAACAGTCTGAACTTACGGCCCCTTCTCACATCGTACAAATGTGGTCAAATTGCGCATGAAGCAGGAATCGTATGCAGTACATGTAAAATCAGAGCTGCCTCCAACACCTCGTATACTGTTGCTACAACTATTTGCACACACACCAGCTGAAAGACAGTGTGTGCTGTGAGAGCCCATTCAATCAATCAATCAATCAATCAATTTTTTTATATAGCGCCAAATCACAACAAACAGTTGCCCCAAGGCGCTTATATTGTAAGGCAAGGCCATACAATATGTAAAACCCCAACGTGGGAGTCTAATATCTAGTCCTCGCCACGCCCATTTCCAAGTGACGACTGTCACCTCCTTCATTTCAGGTGGTGGTCCTGGGGTGTGTAGAAAACACTGAAGATGCAGGATTCAATTCTCTACGTAGGTGCAAGATGTCCTCATAGGCGTCCCAATATGCCGCTCCTCTGTAGAACATACTGCGCATCACAGAGTACAGAGGAGTCGATCTCCGAAATAGTCCTCTTCCCGACTTTATGCCAAGTCGTATCAGTATAGCCTTTGGGGGTTGCCAAAGCCCACTAGTACTCTGGTTCGCCATCCACTTTAATAGGCGGAACACTTCCGCCTTTTTTGATGTCAAGGTACTGTACTGTCATACTATTGGCAAAGTTGGTTCTCAATCAAACAAAAAGTTGAACGTGCCTCTTGTTGTCGAAGTCTTTTAAAATATAGGGACTACTGGCCAGATCTGGAAAGATCCAAGCCAAATATCCACATACATTCTCTGTAATGGATCAACATAATTAGATCCCACCTTATTTTAAATCTGTAGCCCCTTTTCTGTACATAACTACGTTCAAGATGCAGGGGTATAAGTCTGGACATCGGGGAATTGGGGAAAACTTCCATCCGACCCCAGGGCAATTCCAGTGTTGTCCAACTTGTTCACGATAGCATCAGAGAGTGTATATTCCAGGCTCTGCAAGATCAGCAGCTCTTTATTGAGTCATTATCTAAAAGATCCTCCTGTTCCCAGCAACCATTTTTCTTTGTAATCCTTTGTGGCCAGCTTAAACATTTTCTTGTAGGGTAATTCCAAGTATGATGTGAGTCCTCCAGGCCCGGATCGTAGACTGTTACATTATTTTCATCCAGTTTGAAGGTCCGCAGCATGATCAGAGTGAGTTGTCACTCCGCCATCGGTCTCCTTCTTTCTGCCAAGAGCACCACCTAGGGAACAGTCGTCTCTTAGAGAGATGAGTGAAGATGGGAGATGGGTGCTTAAGTTCTGAATCCATATCCTTTCCACGCCCACTTCCACATCTAACAATCATTCTGTCAGGTTTAGGGAGGGGTCCCTCAGGGATCCTCTGTACCTGATGTGGGGGTATATATCCCATAGATCTTGCAATGTTGCCAAAACCGGTATCCGGAATACCTGGTTTGTGATAGGGCTAGATAAAGGGGAACTATAGGCTTGTCTTCTTGATCCTTAGGCTCAATTTGAAGCTGAATCTTTGCCTGACTACAGTTCAGACTCCTCTTTGTACAGGTAGCAGAAGTTTTGATTTTCAATATTGGTGGTATGGTTGGGGGTAGGCAGGTCATACAGGCCAGGGGTTGATCGATAACTCTCAAATTAATGTCTGGTTATCTAATACGGGATATCTTGGGTCTTGCAGTCGTCTGTGCAATTGACGTCGCATGTTAGGGCTTGTCGTCCAGATCAAGCACTCGTTAAGGTATATTTCAACATAGACTCCTTGGAGTGGCTAACGTAATTAATCCCCCATCTCAATGTGAATCTCATGTCTTTGAGTTGAAGTAAACCACATTAAATCCAAGGGTAGGTATCTGGACATCTTGGAACGATTGGGGTATTCTTCGGCGTCCTTTTATGTACCAATGCCGCAGACTTGCATCGCTCAGCACTCGTTCAGCGAGTAATTTTGTCCTGTTGTCTCTGTTAATCGGATCTTTTATATCATAATTTGAGACATAATATCCTTTAGATGCTAGTTCCCAATTCTTCCTCAAAATCTTTTTCTGGCCAATTTAAGTATAGTTTCTCAGCACCGGGGACACCTTGTATGTAGGGTCCAAATCTTCCTCGATTATTAATAATGGGTACTCTATATACATTTGGTCCTTGCGACATTTTGCAAACCGCCGCTTCTTTTTACTTCTTCTTTGTCCCGCGGAAAATGGAGGGAAACATCCAGCGACTCCGAGACTTTCTTGACTTTTCCTCACCTTGAGTCGGTTGGTGTAACGACTGCTGCTGTTCCTCCAGAAGGTCAACGTGTGCTCCGACAGAATAACCCCCACATAGGGGACCACACCATCAGCACTGTGAGCCGCACCTTAATTGTTTGGTCCGGCCTACTAGGAGTGTCCGCTCTGCTAGCCACTCCCCCCATAGATTGTACCTCCTCTTTCTCACCCATTCTTCGGGTGTCACGTGGTACACGGCTGACTTTTTCTTTGGTTTTTGCTGCTTTATTTCCCAGGCGTCTAGTCCAGTGGTAAAATAATACAGGAGGGTTTCTCTGCCCCCTTTTTCTTGTGGCACCTCTTCTGTTCTCCAGTAGACCGTCGGGTTTTTAGAACTTCTTCTATCAATTTGGCCCAATTTGTCAATTCCCAAGGGCCATTCCATCTTTCTTGGGCTTTTGCTGTTGATCATCTGTCAGTCCTCCCATCATGTCTGTATATCTGGGTCGCTCCGGATCTCTATACACTCTGAACACCAGTGGAATTTGCACTGTGTCTATTGGAGGGTCATAAGTTTGCCCATACTCTGAACCATGGGACCAATTTTGATGTATAGCTTCATGCAACAAAGACGGCTTCCGCTTACCACCTCCTGCAGCTTGGTCACTTCCTCCTGCTCTAGTTGTGTACAACATCAAATAGACACTTGGTGCCGCTGGACTCACGTCACCGCTGCCTTGATTCCCTTCAACTTGATCAAGCGCAGTTGTTGCTGCAGGATTAGCCCAACAGGCTTCATGGTGTGAAAGGTCCTCAGAGGATCCAAAAACCTTCTCACTTGCCATCCATCTGCTCTTACCACATGCAGTAGTTTCCCATATGAGTTCTTGCTTACACACCAGGCAATACGACAGGCAATACGTCCATTCCAATAGCATGAACACACCTGCATATCCACATTGTCTCACGTATGTCCCACTGGGTGTAAAAGACCATTCTTGGCAAGTAGGTTAGTCGGCATAACCCACATACAAGTGCATCCAAAACCTTCACCGGCTTGTGAAGTAATTGCTTGAACTCATTTTTTGCCCCATTTGGAATTGGGGGTTTTCTAACCCCAGGTCCCGACCATTGGACCGTCAGCTGTACTTCTTCGCGGCAAATCACACAGTGTCTCTTTTTCCATTGTAATAACTCCTTTTCATTAGATAAAATCCTTTCTTTGCATGATATAGTATCCTCAGGGCTCTGCCTGCCCAGAGGTCAGTTCTTGTTCTTCTTAAGGCAACCACCCCATTGACATTGGCCATTCTGACGAAGGGTGGAAGTCTTGGGTATTTTTGGCATGTTTAGCTCCTGGTTTTGTCTAGTTAGGAGTTGGCTTCAGCTGCTCCACTCCTTGGATTCCTTCTTCTTCAACTCTACTGTGTTACTGTCCAGTATTCACTACTGTATCTGTGGTCTCATACTTAGTTTAACAGCAGTGTTGGTTGGGTGATCTCGAGCTCTCACCCACACCTTCTGCCCAACCTTAAATGGGATCTTTGGTTTGGTTCTCTGTCCCTTTTAGTCTGATCCGCCCCACCGGTGTCAAAAATGGGCGTTGGTTCAGTTCTTGCGAAGGGGTGGGCCTGCCGGCACGATGGCGGTCATTCAGGGCCTGTCCAATTTCCAGGGCCTTAGTACTCCATTCCTTCGTGTTAGCATTTTTTCCAATCCAGTTTTTCACCAGTCCAATAGCCCTTTCCACAACTCCATTTGCTTGTGGGGTGTATGGGGGTGAGTAAATTCTCATTACTCCATTTTTCTGGCACCACTGGTCGACCTGAGCATTACGGAAATGGTCCCATTGTCCGTTCTCAGTTCCCTAGGTATCCCCAGATTTGAACACACTTGATCCAACATGCTGATCACACTGCTGCCGCTGGCTTTTCTCACAGGCTTAACAGTCACATAGCCCGACATAGAGTCCACAACCACCAACAGATACTTTTCTCCTTTCTTACCGGTCACCCCCATGGGCCGGCAACATCCATGCATACTGATCCCCATGGAACAGTACTCTTTATGGTGAAACCATCCACCTTTGTCTCGTCGTCCTGCCTTGTATCGACCACATACTTCACAGTCTTAAGGACTCGGCAGACTTGGTTTCTCGGACTCCAAAGTTGCAGCTTCTCCAGCTCCTTCCGTGGGAATGGTGCCTGCATGGCCAAGCGCTTCATGTACGGCCAGCACCACTTCTTTCACGGACTCTTTTTGGAACTACCCTTCCCTTGGGTGTCTGTTCCCACTTCTCGATCCCGACGACGACGACTTTTCTCAGCTGCACATAGCGGTCCACTTCTTCGTTCCCGCTCCAATGTGCTCCTTCTTTTACATGGGCCTTCTGATGTACCACATCTAAGTCCATTGTTAGCCTCAACTCGGCTATTTTCCTCCACAAATCCATATGAGCTACAGGCTTCCCCTTAGCTCCCTCAAATCCATTTTCTTCCCAAATGGATAAGTCCTCTTTCAGGGCTTGTGCGCAGTAATGACTGTCTGTAACCACTTTAGCCCTTTTTACTCTCCTCTTGTTTAAACTCCAAGAGTCCTTCCAGTATTGCTGTAACTTCTCCAGCTTGGGCACTCCCTGGTGTTTGACCTTTTTGACGATATTTCTCCTTATCTTGATACTTCAAAATATAGCCCCAATAAGCTATATTGTCTGTACCCTTCTTGGATCCATCAGTGTATATAGTCCAGTCGTATGGCTCCATAGGAGTTGCCTCTCCTTCGGTAACTTTTTTGTCGCCGACTGTTTTGGTCCAATTTCCAGCTCAGGGTCTAGCAGGATGTCCTCCCACCTTCCCCATCTGGCGTTCGTGACTTTAGTACTCTCAATAGTTCCTTTTCTTAGGAACCGGTGGACTTGGCTTTGAGTGATAACTTTTATTCCCTGACCTTGTGCAAGTTCTTTCAACGCACTCCAATATCTAGCCAGTACTGCCAGTTCTTTTTCTTCCGGTGGATATTTCTCTCAATTGAAGACAGAGTATAGCTCCACAATGTTACCATACCCCCTCCTTCGTTGGTCACTTTTACCACCGAATCCTCTTCTTCACAGCTTATTTCGGCTAGCAGACGAGTAGTCAGACTACGCGGCTCCAGCCTAACTGCGTCTTGAATGGCTTTCTTTAGCTTTGCCAAGCAATGCTGATCTGTAGCTGTCCAAATCCATTGCTTTTGCTCTTGTCCATTAGGTTTCTTCTTGAGACGAGCATAAAGGGACTTTGCGTATCTCTGATAGTGTGGAACGTGATCTCTCACATAGTTACACAATCCCAATATTTTTGTAGGTCATTCTCAGATTGCGGTGGTTTAATCTGACTCAATTTTTCTCGGTATACTTCTGAGAGTCCCAGGTCTGATGATACCTGGAATCCCAAATAGTTAACCTTGAATTGTCCAAACTGACATTTCTTCAGGTTGAGTTTTAATCCAGCTTCTGTGAGCTTCTGTATCACCTTTTGCAGCCGCATTAGGTGTTCATTTTCATCATCATCTGCGATAAACACATCATCGATGTAGACTGTTACTCCCAGATCGTTTAATATTTCCATTACTGCTGCTTGAAACACATTTGGTGAATTTCTATATCCCTGACGGAGTCGTTGCCACACAAACTTTTCCTTTATGTGTGAATGCTGTTTTCCCTTGTGACTGTTTTGCTAATCGCGGGAAAGAATCCATTTGCCAGATCAATGCATGATTTGTATTTCTTAATTTGGAGCATTTTCAATGCTCCTTGGGGATTTATCAAACTCGCTCTATTGGCTATGGTTCATCGATTGAGAGCCTTGAAGTTGATTACTGGTCTTCAGCCTCCTCCTGCCGACTCTGGCTTCTTAACTGCTTGGATGGGGCTGTTAGTGATCGGATTCAATTCCACTCGAATGATCCCCAATGCTTCCAATTCTTTTACTATTTTATCCATTTCCTCAACCGCTCCAGGGTTCAAGGGATATTGTCGCACTGGTGTATGTACTCCTCCTTCGATGACATGAATGTGTTTAGCCCCCAAATCTCCACAATCATTTTTAAATCGTGCTACTTTAGCTTCGGAGATAATTTCCCTCAATTTTTCTTTCCTGCTTCAGGAAATCACTTTCTTCAATCTTTTCTTCTGTGACAGCTGTTACATCCACTCTTTGTACCAACTTACCGGACTCTTTTCAATTGGAGTCATATCCATTCGTACAACTCTTGCTTGTAATTTTTTCACTCGTCGTCTTATTAGAGTTTGAAGTCTTTTGGGCCGATGCAATTCTCTCAAATCCTTGACTGTTACCAAATTAAAGGGGCCTTTTATCCAAACTACCCCTTTCCATATTCCAAATGGTCTTTTCTCTGTTGCCTCATTTACATACTGGATCAGTAGGTATCCTTTGGTCTCGAGGCTTCTGTGGGTCATGGACGTCATCCGGACGTCCACCCCGCTGAAGCTGATCTCGCACCCCGGTCGAATAGTCTTCTCTGGAACCAGGATACGAACTGGCCACGCCCGTTAATGGCAGCTCTCCTCTTATGGATCAGGGCTCTTGGAATGTTGCTAGATTTTGAATTTAGTGACTCGTACAGCGAGTCCCCAGGATGTGTTATTTTCATTAAAAAAAACAGACTAACCTTTTAGAGCCTTTTTGATGTTGTACACCCAATAAACTTTAACTTTTACACCTTAAGAAGCATCAAAAATCCAATGTCCGAGCCTTGACACTTTAACTGCATGCTTGGAAATTTTTTGCAGGTTTTGCAAGTGCCGACAACATAATCAAAATAGGTTATATGATGATAATTTCACAACAGTAATTCAAGTATAATTAGAATAATGATTGGCAGAGATTTTTGTTTTTGATTCAATAATACTGTCTGATCTTACTTTGACTGGGACTGGATTGACTTCTTAACAATTTTTCTAGGAGTGAGGGAAGGAGGTTTTTGAGGTTAAAGTCCCCAGCTCGATGAACTTGATTTCCTCTTCATCAGCTATTAGTCGTTAGCTGACCACGATCCTTGTGTGATGTTGTAATCCTTCAGGAAGTTAATCCACATAAGAGTTTATTCCTTCTTCAATCAACCAAAAGTTGATCTAATCCAATTGCTGCTCACAAGATGGTCAAGTCTTGTGATTTCCTCGTAGCAGGGGAGAAGTGGCAACAGCACCTCTCCCTGGAAGAATAACCCTGTTTTCTGGTGTTTCACAGTTTATATATGTGCTTGACTCTTGTTGTCTTCAGATGATCTTGGTTACCATGGGGACGCTGTTGACTCAAAACCTCCTCCCTTCTCCTTCCCTTACTGGAAATCTTCTGCAGCTCCTTACCAGTAACTTATTGCTCAAGTTCCTCTTTTCTGTTAACACTTCAGCTTTTCTGAGAATTCATTCTTCTAAATCATTTCTTTAGAATCACATCAATCATATTCAATCATTTCATTACAACTCTCTTTCACATAAAAATAATTCATATGATCATATACAAACATTTTCATTCCTTATTATTCTTTTCATATTTTACCAACATCTTAATCATTTGATCAGTTGTTTATCATCAGCTTTTCTTGCCCTGCTTGCGACATCTTCTTCACTTCCTCTTTCTCTCTGACTCTGCACTCTTTATGAAAAACAACTTCTTCACTTCCTCTTTCCTCTGACTCTGCACTCTTTATGAAAAACAACTCATATAATCATTCATTTCACTTATTTATAACATACTTTTTCTAATCAACTCTTAATTTTAACACATTAATACTTCATTTAATCATACTTGTCATGTTAGAATCATTTTTAAACTTACTTTTAACACATAATACTTAATTTGATAATACTTGTCATTCATGTAGAATCATTAGACATATTCCATCGTCTTCACCACTGAGTTCATTCCGTGGGCCTCCCCATTTGTAATGGAAAAGTCCAGTATGACCTCACTTACTCCTGTAAGGTACCAGACACTGTGCAGTTTAATCCAACAGCATGTATATTAATCCCATGGCACGTATTATATTCCAAGATGAAAACAAGCCGAAAGCAAGCTTAAAGTCATCTTTCCTGACACCGTGTTTAGTGATGAACTTTACCATCTCCCAGCCTGATTTGGTGTTTTTTCACGATATGTCCACTCAAAGTAAGCAGCTCTGTTACCCCAAAACCTGAATCAGTTGCAAATCGTGAATTATCCACAAACCGTTAATTGCAAAACATGAATATCATTCATGAGATAGTATACAAATAATGAATGTTTATGAGTTCAATGGAACGAATATTTAATTCGGTGAAAGCTGGAACAAACCTTCAACGAGGTGAAGCCGAAATGGTTTGTTCCAGCTTCTAACCCTAACCCTAAGAATGGAAAAAACATTAATTTCTTTTATATAATGGCTAAAATAGATTCTTGTCATTTGATATTTTATTAATTTATAACAACAGAAAAGGGGACATACTGTTGGTGTTTCCACTGCTGCTAAAGTCCCAAACGTATAGCCCAGTGATTGCTGTGACCTGACTTCAGACTTTCATAAAAAAAAAAGAAAAAAAAAAAAAGACTTTGTGTAGTTCCTCAGTCCAGCCAAAAATCACGTCAGCATTTCATATGAACAGGTCTTTAAGCATCCAGACGGCTTACAGCGGAGTGTGTTTATGTGTGCGTGTACGTGCATGCATGTGTGGGCACATATGCACGTGCTCATGTATGTGCACACACATATCATGCACAATCATGCGTGTGTGTGCAGAGTGCCATGGTACCAAACATATGAAACCAAATTTGCACTCTAATGAAACCAAGCCACACTGTAAATGCAGTGCAACACAAATGGGATGAATTAATCCATGTCATGTGACATACAAAGCACCAATCAAATGACAAGGATCCACTCAGCCGTTTTATGGATTTCACTTTACGGATGAATTACTGCAGGAATGTTATGTGTCGACGCGGGTTGAGGAGCGGACCTGCGTCTGACAGAACCCAGCGGTAAAAATAACCAGGAAGGCGGCTCCACCAGAACAATTTATTTTTCACCTGTGCTTATAAATGTAAAACATAAAAAGCGTCCCTCTGGTGGAGTGATAAGTGGCACGTTCTCTAGCGCCCGCAAGGATTAAAGCCCGGCGCTCCTGGACTCACTACCACCGCCAAACACCCCCCAGGTGGACACGACGAACCGATTCTCTGTGAAGCAAAGAGAAGGTGAGGTGAGTCAGCAGATACAACTCTATCTTTCACATAACACACGCTATCAGCAACACACTCAGGTCAATGTTTCTTTTTAACTTTATGCAAATGAGCAGCCTCTCACAACAAGTGGAGGATCACTTATCCTGCACGCCACCGCAGTGAGAAGCAAGCTGCACAATTCTCTTCACAATCTCAGTTTACTGTGTAACAAAACACCAAGATACTATCAACAATTACTTAATCACTTAATTACCTTTAGCGTGTGCTGACAGCATGTGTCCTCACCCTTCCCTGCTTCACGGGCTCAATATGTCAAACCCAGGCGCGGTCCTCAGCGTCTCACAAACGAACGTCACAAGGTCGAGTTCCCGGCAGTTCTGCTCAAATCACACATGACTTACATGCAGAACGCCATCCAATTATCTGCTTCAGCTGCAAGTCTTCAAGGCCGCACGTGAGCCCCTGCCACAGGTGTTCCACATGACACTAATAAGGGTGAGGACTCTTCAGCCAGCACTTTCTCCACAGACAAATCAGCCCTCATGCCACTGGAGAGCAAAGAAAAGAAAAGAACACCAACACAGCCAGCCACGCCCCCCCCAACACACAACAGTACCCCCCCATCAACGGGAAGCCTCCCGGCGACCGAACCAACCAGGCCCGAGAACAGCACCTCCCTCCAGGGTCCACGTCAGGAAGCAGGACAGGCACCGCACCAGGAAGGCCGGCTGGTATCAACAAAAGCCCCCAAAACATTCCCCAGAAACAAGGTCACGCACACAGAAAAAAAAACATAAAAACCCACCCAACAACCTCCCCAGGGGACCGTCCCATCAAACCCCAGGAAGAAAAGAAAAAACTCCCAAACGCAAAACCCCAACACAGTCCCACAAACACAATACAAACGTAAATGCATAAAAGAAAAATACTAAACAACCCCCCCAGAATGACCTGCAGAGCCCAACCCCCCCCCAGAAGGCCTTCATTGCCAGTTCCAGGAGGAACAGCCAAAACCATAAGCCCAACAAAGGTCCCCAGGTGCACATGGAGTAACACGGCGCCCCCCCCAGGGGACCGTACCATCAACCCCAGGAGGTACCCACCCCACAACCCCGGAACCCCAGACTTGGTCACACATGGCTGGTTGGTCCCAAGCCAACTCCCCCCCAGAGGACCATCCCATCAACCCCGGAGGTGTGGAAACGCTGGAAGGAAAACAAAATGAAATCAAAAATCAACCCCCGGAGGACAACCAAAAACAACCCCGGGGGGATATAAACGACCATAAATCCCGTTACCCTCCCCAGCACCCCGAAAGACCCCAGGTCCCTCCAGAGCCCCCGGCGGCTCAATTTTGGCAAACGGCTCAAATAGTAAGCCGGAGAAAGGGAACAAGAAAAAACTAACCCAGCTCCAACCCCAGGCGCAGCAGAGAACTGGAAATGCGTCCAGTGCCACAACTCGACCATACCCCAGCTCTCGGGAGGGGTGGAACTACCGAAATGGCGAACGGCAACAGATCGGCCCACCCCTACGACTGAGGTAAGTCTCCGCTGCACCACACCCCGGCAACACCAATGACGAACGGTACAAAGGCTCACCGAGGCTGGAGTGGAACTGGACCCTAACCAAACCAAAGAAACGCCTCCTAACACCCCCCCCCCCCCCCCCCCCCCCAAGTGCAGAGGTCTTCTGAGAATGCTCAGCGTGACCAACCTGCCACCACCCCACAACCCACAAGACGAACGGTCTTGGGGCAAGTGAGGTTGGGGTTAGGGATGTAGAGAAATAAAAACAACAAATAAAACGACCCAACAACCCAAACAGAAAATACCTAAACCACATACAAATTGACAATTAAGTGAGCCCATCAATCACTCCACCAGATACGCCCCTAACTCCCCAAACACTTATAACCCTCTAATTAAAGTAAAACAAAAACATTTTACTTGTGCTGGAATTTTTTTTTTTTTTTTTTTTTTGTGTGTTATTTTGCCTGTCCCAGAACACTTGGAGTTACGTCGCCGTTATTTCTCTTGACGCTTACGTGTCGGGGCAATACAGACATCTCTACTCGTCCGAGCTGCATGGGCTCATCAACAGGAGGAGCTGGAGGTCCCGTCGGAGGAGCCTCAGTGGGGCGAAGAAGAGGCGGCCCAGACCTGTGTCGGGGAAAGCCCCGAGACAAAAAAAACCCGCTCTGATGGGCGTCCTCTCTCGCGTCCTCTCTCGCGTTCCACGCTCCCTCATCCGATCATCCAGACGAATCACCAACGATATTAGCTCATCTAAATCATTTGGCTCATCACGGACGCCAGCTCGTCTTTTAGTGCCTCATTTAACCCGTCTACAAAACACGCCCCATAAAGCTACGGCGTCTCCCGCATAAGACTCCGGATGACAAATAACCGGTTCGAGCACCGAATCCCTGGGTGACGGAGTTATCTGCCCCGGTATCGATGATGCCACAGATGGAGCTGCAGGAAGCGGAACGGCTTGCGCTGCAAGCTCCGTAACACGGGCGTCTGTTTGTTCAATTCGATTTGCGAGATGCTGTAATAGCTCCCATATTTTCTCCAAGTGTTCTTTGCACCTTTTCGGCAAAAGGAACCCGCCTCTGCCGCTGGGTCCATTATGGAATGGCCGGGAACTACTGTTATGTGTCGACGCGGGTTGAGGAGCGGACCTGCG
Organism: Thalassophryne amazonica; assembly: GCF_902500255.1. Classification (NCBI taxonomy): domain Eukaryota; kingdom Metazoa; phylum Chordata; class Actinopteri; order Batrachoidiformes; family Batrachoididae; genus Thalassophryne; species Thalassophryne amazonica. The sequence continues at coordinate 382,058 of NW_022986232.1, read as the reverse complement.
TCTGACAGAACCCAGCGGTAAAAATAACCATAAGGCGGCTCCCAACAGAAACAATTTATTTTTCACCTGTGCTTATAAATGTAAAACATAAAAAGCATCCCTCTGGTGGAGTGATAAGTGGCACGTTCTCCAGCGCCCGCAAGGATTAAAGCCCGGCGCTCCTGGACTCACTACCACCGCCAAACACCCCCCAGGTGGACACGACAAACCCGATTCTCTGTGAAGCAAAGAGAAGGTGAGGTGAGTCAGCAGATACAACTCTATCTTTCGTATAACACACGCTATCAGCAACACACTCAGGTCAATGTTTCTTTTTAACTTTATGCAAATGAGCAGCCTCTCACAACAGGTGGAGGATCACTTATCCTGCACGCCACCGCAGTGAGAAGCAAGCTGCACAATTCTCTTCACAATCTCAGTTTACTGTGTAACAAAACACCAAGATACTATCAACAATTACTTAATCACTTAATTACCTTTAGCGTGTGCTGACAGCATGTGTCCTCACCCTTCCCTGCTTCACGGGCTCGATATGTCAAACCCAGGCGCGGTCCTCAGCGTCTCACAAACGAACGTCACAAGGTCGAGTTCCCGGCAGTTCTGCTCAAATCACACATGACTTACATGCAGAACGCCATCCAATTATCTGCTTCAGCTGCAAGTCTTCAAGGCCGCACGTGAGCCCCTGCCACAGGTGTTCCACATGACGCTAATAAGGGTGAGGACTCTTCAGCCAGCACTTTCTCCACAGACAAATCAGCCCTCATGCCACCTGGAGAGCAAAGAAAAGAACACCAACACAGCCAGCCACGCCCCCCCAACACACAACAAGGAAGTCTTGATCGCAAACCCTATCACCACAGAAATGATTTTTTTTTTTAATTGTTTATGTTTTATTGTCAAACGTGAACGAAGGTGTCAAACTCAGGGAAGACAGAAACCTCCCCCTCCAGCAATCGGGTCAATAATCTTAAGAAAAATGTTGGATAAATACAAACAGTAGTTTATAACCTCAGGAATTTAGACAACAATCTACAACCTTATTTTATCCATATGAGTTGTCCTCTGGAAAATGAAAAATAACACTGACCTGAACGAGCAGACAGCGGAGAAATGGAAGCATCTACAAAGTGCAAAAACAAGACACCAGAAAATATTCAATAAGTTCAGGTGTGGCAGGGCTCGACATTGCCGTTTGCCCACTGGCCCGGCCAGCGATTTGGTCCACTTTCAGGCCACTGTGGGCCAGTGCAATCTTTAAACTGATGGCTCGCTCAAGCCACTACAAATATTCACAAAATTCTATTTATTTTTCAAGTTTTTCTGGTGGCAAATTCTAATTTCTTCACATCTCCGTGACATCAAACTTCAGCAAGATCGCCATGTTTGTTTTTGTCTCACACCACACTACTACAGAGTCTCATGCACTCTCCACTGAAGAAACGTGATTTCAGGTCAAAGAAATGTATGTTGTCCACATGTGGAGTGCGCACTGAACAGGGTTATTCAAGAGAATATAGTTCAGTGTAATTTCGCCCACTTTTTTTTCTCCCCTCTCTCATCTCCATAATTCCTTATTAATATAGCATACGTCAGAATCCATTAATGCTCTACACCCTAACAGTTGGTGGTGGTAATGCACCGTGTTGGTTTGCCAATAAACTCGAAAGAAGAAGAAAAAGAAAAAGTGGAGCGTGCATTCAGCCTTTTCCGTTACTGATCTTCGGCAATCTTCTTGAGCATCTTTAAATTCTTGTCATGGGAAGCTGCAGCAAATGAAGATGAGGCAAACAGAACAGAACACTTTGAAAGCATGAAACTCTAATATGTTTAAATTACAACCACCCAAACCCATACAACAGCCAGGAAAAAGGTTCATTCACAACACTTAAATGGTAAGTAAAACGTAAAATAACTTAAATTAGTAAGTGCATGCAAGGTCAGTTCCAACTTAAAAAATTAATGAAAATTTGAAACAAAAATAACAGGTTCAATAGTAACAATTTAACAATTTTAATGTTAATCTGCACACATGTTATTGACATGCTCAACAATAAATTACATGTAAATAAGTGATACAGAAATCTATGGACAAAGTAAGTCCAAACATAAACATGTTCAAACAAAAACTGAAATGCAAAAAAGTTGCAAACTAATGGCATTTTTGTGCGGTCTTAGTGTTAAATAATTTCAGCCTCAGAATGCACAAAATTGCTTCAAATTTAAAATTTGTTTTCAAATTCAAATTGCCTCAAGCCGCTTCACACAGCACAATAAAAACAGAGAAAACTGAATTAAAAACTTAAAAACACAATAAAAAGACAAAACCATAAAAGAAGACAAAAATAAAAACATAACACAAAAAAACTAATGATAAAACAAGGAAATCAAATGAGTCTTTAAGCGTGATTTATAGTCTCCACAGTATCCGACTGCCGTATGTGTGCCGGGAGATCGTTCCACAGAGCTGGGGCACGGGAGGAGAAAGCTCTGTGACCAGCAGACTTTTTATTCACCCTGGGAAAACATAGAAGTCCTGCACTTTGAGAACTCAAGGCCCGAGCCGGTACATAGGGCCTTACCAGGTCAGCCAGATAGGGAGGTGCAAGTCCATGAACAATTTTATGAACTAATAACAGAACCTTAAAATCCCATCTTGCAGTGACTGGAGGCCAGTGAAGAGACGCCAAAATGGGGGTAATGTGGTCAAACTTTCTGATTTGTGTCAAAACTGTGGCAGCAGCATTTTGAACCAGTTGAAGACCCCTAATGCTGGACTGCGGTAAACCAGAAAATAGAGCATTACAGTAGTCCAGTCTAGAAGAGACTTCTTCTTCTTTGTCTTTTGGCTGTTCCCATTAGGGGGCGCCACAGCAGATCAATCATTTCCATCTCACCCTGTCCTCTGTATCTTCCTCTGTCACACCAACCACCTGCATGTCCTCTCTCAGCACATCCATGAACCTCCTCTTTGGTCTCCCTCTTCTCCTCCTGCCTGGTGGCTCCATCCTCAGCATCCTTCTCCCTATATACCCTGGGTCCCTCCTCTGCTCATGTCCAAACCATCTCAATCTCGCCTCTCTGACTTTGTCTCCAAACCGTCCCACCTGAGCTGTCCCTCTGATATGTTCATTCCTAATCTTGTCCATTCTTGTCACTCCCAAAGAGAATCTCAACATCTTCAGCTCTGCCACCTCCAGCTCTGCCTCCTGTCTTTTTGTTAGTGCCACTGTCTCTAAATCATACAACATAGCTGGTCTCACTACTGTTTTGTAAACTTTCCCCTTCACTCTTGCTGATATTCTTCGGTCACAAATCACTCCTGCCACCTTTCTCCACCCACTCCACCCTGCCTGCACTCTCTTCTTCACCTCTCTACCACACTCTCCATTACTTTGAACAGTTAACCCCAAATATTTAAACTCATCTACTATCACCACTTCTACTCCTTGTAACTGCACTATTCCACTGGGCTCCCTCTCAGTCACACACATGGACTCAGTCTTGCTCCTACTGACTTTCATTCCCCTTCTCTCCAAAGCATATCTCCACCTCTTCAGACTAGACTCAACTTGCTCTCTACTCTCACTACAGATCACAATGTCATCTGCAAACATCATAGTCAATAGGGACTCCTGTCTGATCTCATCCGTCAACCTGTCCATCACCACTGCAAACAGGAAAGGACTCAGAGCTGATCCTTGGTGTAATCCCACCTCCACCTTGAATGAGTCTGTCATTCCGACTGCGCATCTCACCGCTGTCACACTGTTCTTGTACATGTCCTGCACTACCCTAACATACTTCTCTGCCACTCCAGACTTCCTCATACAATACCACAGCTCTTCTCTTGGCACCCTGTCATAAGATTTTTCTAAGTCCACAAACACACAATGTAACTCTTTCTGGCCTTCTCTGTACTTCTCCAACAGTATTCTCAGAGCAAACATTGCATCTGTAGTGCTCTTTCTCGGCATGAAACCATATTGTTGCTCACAGATCTTCACCTGTTTTCTAAGCCTAGCTTCTACTACTCTTTCCTATAACTTCATGCTGTGGCTGATCAGCTTTATGCCTCTGTAGTTACTGCAGCTCTGCACATCACCCTTGTTCTTGAAAATAGGAACCAGCACACTTCATCTCCACTCCTCAGGCATCCTCTCACTTTCCAAGATTTTATTAAACAATCTGGTTAGAAACTCTACTGCTATCTCTCCTAGACATTTCCATGCCTCCACTGGAATGTCATCTGGACCAACTGCCTTTCCACTCATCATCCTCTTCATAGCAGCCCTCACTTCTTCTTTACTATTCTCTTTTACTTCCTGATTTACTCTCACCACATCATCCAGCCTTTTCTCTCGCTCATTTTCTTTATTCATCAGCTCTTCAAAATATTCCCTGGACCTTCTCAGCACACACTCCTCACTTGTCAGCACATTACCATGTGCATCTTTTACCACCCTAACCTGCTGCACATCCTTTCCAGCTCTGTCCCTTTGTCTGGCGAATCAGTACAATTCCTTTTCTCCTTCCTTACTATTCAACTTCTTGTACAGCTCGCAATATGCCTTTTCCTTTGCTATTGCCACTTCTCTTTTTGCCTTACGCTGCATCTCCTTGTACTGCTGTCTACTTTCTTCATCTCTCCGACTATCCCAAAACTTTTTTGCCAACCTCTTTCTCCTTATGCTTTCCTGGACCTCTTCGTTCCACCACCAAGTCTCCTTGTCTTCCTTCCACTGTCCAGATGTCATACCCAGTACTGTCCTAGCTGTCTCCTTCACCACATCTGCAGTACTTTTCCAGTTGTCCAAAATTGCTTCCCCTCCAACCAGTGCTTCTCTCACCTGCTCGCTAAATTTCACACAACAGTCTTCCTCCTTCAGCTTCCACCATCTGATCCTTTGTTGAGCTCTCACTCTCTTCTTCTTTTTTACCTCTAAAATCATCCTACAAACAACCATCCTATGCTGTCTAGCGACACTCTCTCCTGCCACCACCTTACAGTCTGATTTCTTTTAGATTGCATCTCCTATAAAGAATGTAGTCCACCTGTGTGCACCTTCCTCCACTCTTATGTTACCCTGTGCTCCTCCCTTTTCTTAAAGTAGGTGTTCACCACAGCCATTTCCATCCTTTTTGCAAAATCAACTACCATCGGTCATTCCCCATTCCTGTCCTTGATACCATATCTACCCATTATTTCCTCATCACCTCTGTTCCCTTCACCAACATGCCCAAGAGGAGTACAGGGGACTGGTGGAGGACTTTGTGGGATGGTGCCGAACCAATCAGCTGCACCTGAACACCACCAAAACCAAGGAAATGGTGGTTGATTTCAGGAGATCCGCCCCGCCTTTGGTGCCTGTCTCTATTGAGGGAGAGAATGTGGAGACAGTCTGCACCTACAAGTACTTAGGGGTGCACCTCGACAATAAACTGGACTGGTCTACAAACTCAGATGCACTCTACAAGAAGGGCCAAAGCAGGCTCTACTTCCTCAGAAGGCTGAGGTCCTTCAATGTCTGCAACTGACTTCTGCTGATGTTCTACCAGTCTGTCATGGCCAGCGTGCTCTTCTATGCTGTGGCGTGCTGGGGTGGTAGCATTAGGAAGAGAGACGCTGGACGTCTGGACAGACTGGTGAGGAAGGCAGGCTCGGTGGTGGGCATGGAGCTTGAGACTCTCACTTCAACAGCTGAGAACAGAACCCTGAAGAGACTGGACTCTATAATGGACAATCAGAAACACCACCTTCACACCATCTTCACTAACCAGCTGAGTCTGTTTAGCCACAGACTCCATGCTCTCTCCTGCAGGACAGACAGGCTACGAAGGTCCTTTGTCCCATGGGCCATTCAACTGTTTAACAACACACAGAAGGACACTAAGAAGGACATCATCATTGGGGACTGGACTGCCTAAGATCCCATGTCCTCCAGTTATCAAGGATGCTACGTTTTCACTACAAGACACTAGAACAGTTTTTACCCCACTATTTTTCACTACCAGCGACGGTTTGCACTACCTCTACCTCAACTCACAGGATATGTTTTTGCACATTTGCTTTTTTTTCCCCTCCCCTTGACCTTGACCTGTGTTAATGCTTGTTGTGTATATGTGTGTCTTGAAATGTCCATGTGGGCATTATGTGTATTTGTGTAGCTACTTGACACCTTAATTTCCCCCGGGGATCAAAAAACTTACTCTACTCTCCTCCATTGAAGTCCGCTCCTATCACCACTCCTTCATGCTTGGGCACACTCTACATCACCTCATCTAACACACTCCAGAAATCTTCTTTCTCCTTCATCTCACAACCTACCTGTGGGGTATTTGCACTGATATTCATCATCACCCCTTCAATTTCCAACTTCACACTCATCACCCTGTCAGACACTCGCTTAACCTCCAACACACTTTTAACATACTCTTCCTTTAAAATGACCCCAACACCATTTCTCTTCCTGTCCTCACCATGGTACAACAACTTGTACCCACCGCCGATGATCCTGCTCTTACTTCCCTTCCATTTGGTCTCTTGCACACACAATATGTCTACCTTTCTCCTTTCCATCATATCAGCCAGCTCTCTCCCTTTACCAGTCATACTACCAACATTCAAAGTCCCCGCTCTCATTTCCACCCTTCTAGTTTTCTTCTTCTCCCGCTGTTTGTAGAAACGTTCTCCTCCTCTTCTTCATCTTCGCCCAGCAGTAGTCCAATTTCTACTGGCACCCTGTTGGGCAACAGCACCGGTTGCGGACGTTGTTCACCCGGGCCGCGACTGATCCGGTATGGAAATTCGATTCTTAGTCTGCATAGTTGGGTTGGCTTGTTTTACGTCGGGTGCCCTTCCTGACGCAACCATCCTCATTTATCCGGGCTTTGGACCGGTACACAGAATGTACTGGCTGCACACCCCATGTGGATCTAGAAGAGACAAATGCCTGAATCAAAGTCTCAGCCTCAGCCATAGACAGTATTGGACGAATCTTCACTAAATTTCACAATTGTTTCAAAATTAAAAAATTTTGGTTGCTGTAGTGTGCCTCGTACAAGTACACCTGGGCCAGTACAATGTTGGTGGGGCCAGTAAAGCTACTGGCTCTGTGGGCCAGTGGGATAAAAGTGGTCAATGTCGAGCCCTGTGTGGTGTCACCAAATTCACTGCAGTGGTCTCCTGGTGGTTATACTACAGCACTCAGTTTGGAAAAATGTGCAAAAGTTGAATTTTAGTGAATTTGTGAATTTTATTGCTCATTTTATGAGTTAATTTAATAATAAAAAAAAATCACTAAAATTCAGTTCATGTAACTGTATAACATTGATGCTATTGAAAGTTTAAATAATAAAACTTCTCCAATTTTTCACAATGACATTTTTCCAGACTGAGTGCTGTAGTAGAACTAGCAGGAGACCACTGATGTGTTCAGTGAATTCAGTGACGCCACACCTGAATTTATTGGATATTTTTCTGGTGTCGTGTTTTTGCACTTTGTAGACGGTCTCTAAGTTTCCGTTTCTCTGCCGCCTGCCCGTTCAGATCAGTGTTATTTTTTCAGCTCAGAGGACGGATCATATGGATAAAAATAAGTTTGTAGCTTGTTGTCAACCTTCCTGAGGTTAGAAACTAGTGTTGTTTGTTTTTCTACAACTTTTCTCTTATTGAGCTGTTTACTGGGGGGGGGGGCGGCTTCTGTCCTCTGTGAGTCTGACAGGTGGATCGTCCCAGTCAAACTCCTTACCTGACAATTGTCCCCGAAGTGGGACACACCCGACGGGACCAGATGCATCACACCAGAAGTGACAGCTGCTCGGATCACCTCCCCACCTCACCAGCTGTTGTGACACCCCCCCTCCCCCAAGCGCAAAAAAATAAAAAATTAAATAAAATAATTTTTTGTGGTGATAGGCTTAGACTTCCTGCAGTAATTGATCCATAAACTATTTAAATTAATAAGATTATATATGCAACCCCAATTCCAATGAAGTTGGGACGTTGTGTAAAATGTAAATAAAAACAGAATACAATGATTTTTTAATCCTCTTCAACCTATATTCAATTGAATACACCACAAAGACAAGATATTTAATGTTCAAACTGATAAACTTTATTTTTCTGCAAATACAACCCCTGGCAAAAATGATGGAATCACCGGCCTCGGAGGATGTTCATTCAGTTGTTTAATTTTGTAGAAAAAAGCAGATCACAGACATGACACAAAACTAAAGTCATTTCAAATGGCAACTTTCTGGTTTTAAGAAACACTATAAGAAATCAAGAAAAAAAATTGTGGCAGTCAGTAACGGTTACTTTTATAGACCAAGCAGAGGGAAAAAAATATGGAATCACTCAATTCTGAGGAATAAATTATGGAATCATGAAAAACAAAAGAACGCTCCAACACATCACTAGTATTTTGTTGCACCACCTCTGGCTTTTCTAACAGCTTGCAGTCTCTGAGGCATGGACTTAATGAGTGACAAACAGTACTCTTCATCAATCTGGCTCCAACTTTCTCTGATTGCTGTTGCCAGATCAGCTTTGCAGGTTGGAGCCTTGTCATGGACCATTTTCTTCAACTTCCACCAAAGATTTTCAATTGGATTAAGATCCGGACTATTTGCAGGTCATGACATTGACCCTATGTGTCTTTTTGCAAGGAATGTTTTCACAGTTTTTGCTCTATGGCAAGATGCATTATCATCTTAATCATCCCCAAACATCCTTTCAGTTGTCCAAAATATCAACGTAAACTTGTGCATTTATTGATGATGTAATGACAGCCATCTCCCCAGTGCCTTTACCTGACATGCAGCCCCATATCATCAATGACTGTGGAAATTTACATGTTCTCTTCAGGCAGTCATCTTTATAAATCTCATTGGAAAGGCACCAAACAAAAGTTCCAGCATCATCACCTTGCCCAGTGCAGATTTGAGATTCATCACTGAATATGACTTTCATCCAGTCATCCACAGTCCACGATTGCTTTTCCTTAGCCCATTGTAACCTTGTTTTTTTCTGTTTAGGTGTTAATGATGGCTTTCGTTTAGCTTTTCTGTATGTAAATCCCATTTCCTTTAGGCGGTTTCTTACAGTTCAGTCACAGACGTTGACTCCAGTTTCCTTCCATTCGTTCCTCATTTGTTTTGTTGTGCATTTTCGATTTTTGAGACATATTGCTTTAAGTTTTCTGTCTTGACGCTTTGATGTCTTCCTTGGTCTACCAGTATGTTTGCCTTTAACAACCTTCCCATGTTGTTTGTATTTGGTCCAGAGTTTAGACACAGCTGACTGTGAACAACCAACATCTTTTGCAACATTGCGTGATGATTTACCCTCTTTTAAGAGATTGATAATCCTCTCCTTTGTTTCAATTGACATCTCTCGTGTTGGAGCCATGATTCATGTCAGTCCACTTGGTGCAACAGCTCTCCAAAGTGTGATCACTCCTTTTTAGATGCACACTAATGAGCAGATCTGATTTGATGCAGGTGTTAGTTTTGGGGATGAAAATTTACAGGGTGATTCCATAATTTATTCCTCAGAATTGAGTGAGTCCATATTTTTTTTCCCTCTGCTTGGTCTAGAAAAGTGACTGTTACTCACTGCCACAATTATTTTTCCTGATTTCCTATAGTGTTTCTTAAAGCCAGAAAGTTGCCATTTGAAATGACTTTAGTTTTGTGTTATGTCTGTGATCTGCTTTTTTTTCTACAAAATTAAACAACTGAATGAAGATCCTCCGAGGCCGGTGATTCCATAATTTTTGCCAGGGGTTGTATTTGCTCATTTTGAAATGATGCCTGCAACACGTTTCAAAAAAGCTGGGACAGTGGTATGTTTACCCCTGTATTACATCACCTTTCCTTCTAACAACACTCAATAAGCATTTGGGAACTGAGGACACTCATGATTGGGTATAAAAGGAGCATCCCCAAAAGTCTCAGCTGTTCACAAGCAAAGATGGGACGAGGATCACCACTTTGTGAACAACTGCATGAAAAAACAGTCCAACAATTTAAGAATAATGTTTCTCAACATTCAATTGCAAGAAATTTAGGGATTCCATCATCTACAGTCCATAATATAATCTGAAAATTCAGAGAATTTGGAGAACTTTACACATGTAAGCGGCAAGGCTGAAAACCAACATTGAATGCCCATGACCTTCGATCCCTCAGGTGGCACTGCATTAAAAACTGACATTGTGTGAAGGATCTTCCTGCGTGGGCTCACGAACACTTCAGAAAATCATTGTCAGTTAACACAGTTCGTCGCTACATCTACAAGTGCAAGAGCCCGAGCTCATTTGAAATGGACAAATACAAAGTGGAAAAGTGTGCTGTGGTCTGATGAGTCCACATTTCAAATTGTTTTTGGAAATCATGGACGTCGTGTCCTCCGGACAAAAGAGGAAAAAGACCATCAAAGATTGTTACCAGGGCAAAGTGTCAAAAGCCAGCATCTGTGATGGTATGGGGGTGTGTTAGTGCCCATGGACAACTTACACATCTGTGATGGCACCATCAATGCTGAAAGGTACATCCAGGTTTTGGAGCAACACATGCTGCCATCCAAGCAACGTCTTTTTCAGGGACGTCCCTGCTTATTTCAGCAAGACAATGCCAAGCCACATTCTGCACGTGTTACAACAGCGTGGCTTCGTAGTAAAAGAGTGCGGGTACTAGACTGGCCTGCCTACCTGTCGCCCATTGAAAATGTGTGGCGAATTATGAAGCGCAAAATACGACAACGGAGACCCCGGACTGTTGAACAACTGAAGTCGTACATCAACCAAGAATGGGAAAGGATTTCACCTACAAAGCTTCAACAATTAGTGTCCTCAGTTCCCAAACGCTTATTGAGTGTTGTTAGAAGGAAAGGTGATGTAACACGGTGGTAAACATACCACTGTCCCAGCTTTTTGGAAACGTGTTGCAGGCATCCATTTCAAAATGAGCAAATATTTGCACAAAAACAATAAAGTTTATCATTTTGAACATTAAATATCTTGTCTTTGTGGTGTATTCAATTGAATGTAGGTTGAAGAGGATTTGAAAATCATTGTATTCTGTTTTTATTTACATTTCAGACAACGTCCCAACTTCATTGGAATTGGGGTTGTGTGTGTATGTATATACGAGGGCTGTCAATAAAGTAACGGTCCTTTTTATTTTTTTCAAAAACTATATGGATTTCATTCATATGTTTTTACGTCAGACATGCTTGAACCCTCGTGCGCATGCGTGAGTTTTTCCACGCCTGTCGGTGACGTCATTCGCCTGTGAGCACTCCTTGTGGGAGGAGTCGTCCAGCCCCTCGTCGGAATTCCTTTGTCTGAGAAGTTGCTGAGAGACTGGCGCGTTGTTTGATCAAAATTTTTTTCTAAACCTGTGAGACACATCGAAGTGGACACGGTTCGAAAAATTAAGCTGGTTTTCAGTGAAAATTTTAACGGCTGATGAGAGATTTTGAGGTGATTCTGTCGCTTTAAGGACTTCCCACGGTGCGAGACGTCGCTCAGCGCTCTCAGCCGCCGTCGTCAGCCTGTTCAAGCTGAAAACCTCCACATTTCAGGCTCTATTGATCCAGGACGTCGTGAGAGAACAGAGAAGTTTCAGAAGAAGTCGGTTTCAGCATTTTATCCGGATATTCCACTGTTAAAGGAGATTTTTTTAATGAAAGACGTGCGGATGGGTCCGCGCGTCAGGACGCAGCCGCCGCGACGCTCCGCCACAGGAAAAACACCTCTGTTGAAAGCCTTAAGGACAAGTTGGAACATGTCCTGCCTGTTAAACAATTTCTCATATACTCACTCCACTGAAAGCCATCAAAAGCCGCCTGGATTTTACAAATGGTTATCAACACGGAGGAGTTTTTCCTGTGCCGCCGCACCGCGTCGGCTGCGTACCGACGCGCGGATCCGTCCGCACGTCTTTCATTAAAAAAATCTCCTTTAACAGTGGAATATCCGGATAAAATGCTGAAACCGACTTCTTCTGAAACTTCTCTGTTCTCTCACGACGTCCTGGATCAATAGAGCCTGAAATGTGGAGGTTTTCAGCTTGAACAGGCTGACGACGGCAGCTGAGAGCGCTGAGCGACGTCTCGCTCCGTGGGAAGTCCTTAAAGCGACAGAATCACCTCAAAATCTCTCATCAGCCGTTAAAATTTTCACTGAAAACCAGCTTAATTTTTCGAACCGTGTCCACTTCGATGTGTCTCACAGGTTTAGAAAAAATTTTGATCAAACAAAGCGCCAGTCTCTCAGCAACTTCTCAGACAAAGGAATTCCGACGAGGGGCTGGACGACTCCTCCCACAAGGAGTGCTCACAGGCGAATGACGTCACCGACAGGCATGGAAAAACTCACGCATGCGCACGAGGGTTCAAGCATGTCTGACGTAAAAACATCTGAATGAAATCCATATAGTTTTTGAAAAAAATAAAAAGGACCCTTACTTTATTGACAGCCCTCGTATATATGTATGTATATATATATATATATATATATGTATATATGTATGTATATACATATATATATATATATATATATATATATATATATATATATATAATATGAATGATATTCACGTTTTGGGAGATATTCTTTCAGTATTCATGTTTTCCAATTAGCGGTTTGTGGATAATTCATGTTTTGGGGGTTAATATATTCTGCACCCTTGCTGAAAACAGTCTGAACTTACGGCCCCTTCTCACATCGTACAAATGTGGTCAAATTGCGCATGAAGCAGGAATCGTATGCAGTACATGTAAAATCAGAGCTGCCTCCAACACCTCGTATACCTGTTGCTACAACTATTTGCACACACCACCAGCTGAAAGACAGTGTGTGCTGTGAGAGCCCATTCAATCAATCAATCAATCAATCAATTTTTTTATATAGCGCCAAATCACAACAAACAGTTGCCCCAAGGCGCTTTATATTGTAAGGCAAGGCCATACAATAATTATGTAAAACCCCAACGGTCAAAACGACCCCCTGTGAGCAAGCACTTGGCTACAGTGGGAAGGAAAAACTCCCTTTTAACAGGAAGAAACCTCCAGCAGAACCAGGCTCAGGGAGGGGCAGTCTTCTGCTGGGACTGGTTGGGGCTGAGGGAGAGAACCAGGAAAAAGACATGCTGTGGAGGGCAGCAGAGATCGATCACTAATGATTAAATGCAGAGTGGTGCATACAGAGCAAAAAGAGAAAGAAACAGTGCATCATGGGAACCCCCCAGCAGTCTACGTCTATAGCAGCATAACTAAGGGATGGTTCAGGGTCACCTGATCCAGCCCTAACTATAAGCTTTAGCAAAAAGGAAAGTTTTAAGCCTAATCTTAAAAGTAGAGAGGGTGTCTGTCTCCCTGATCTGAATTGGGAGCTGGTTCCACAGGAGAGGAGCCTGAAAGCTGAAGGCTCTGCCTCCCATTCTACTCTTACAAACCCTAGGAACTACAAGTAAGCCTGCAGTCTGAGAGCGAAGCGCTCTATTGGGGTGATATGGTACTACGAGGTCCCTAAGATAAGATGGGACCTGATTATTCAAAACCTTATAAGTAAGAAGAAGAATTTTAAATTCTATTCTAGAATTAACAGGAAGCCAATGAAGAGAGGCCAATATGGGTGAGATATGCTCTCTCCTTCTAGTCCCCGTCAGTACTCTAGCTGCAGCATTTTGAATTAACTGAAGGCTTTTTAGGGAACTTTTAGGACAACCTGATAATAATGAATTACAATAGTCCAGCCTAGAGGAAATAAATGCATGAATTAGTTTTTCAGCATCACTCTGAGACAAGACCTTTCTGATTTTAGAGATATTGCGTAAATGCAAAAAAGCAGTCCTACATATTTGTTTAATATGCGCTTTGAATGACATATCCTGATCAAAAATGACTCCAAGATTTCTCACAGTATTACTAGAGGTCAGGGTAATGCCATCCAGAGTAAGGATCTGGTTAGACACCATGTTTCTAAGATTTGTGGGGCCAAGTACAATAACTTCAGATTTATCTGAGTTTAAAAGCAGGAAATTAGAGGTCATCCATGTCTTTATGTCTGTAAGACAATCCTGCAGTTTAGCTAATTGGTGTGTGTCCTCTGGCTTCATGGATAGATAAAGCTGGGTATCATCTGCGTAACAATGAAAATTTAAGCAATACCGTCTGATAATACTGCCTAAGGGAAGCATGTATAAAGTGAATAAAATTGGTCCTAGCACAGAACCTTGTGGAACTCCATAATTAACTTTAGTCTGTGAAGAAGATTCCCCATTTACATGAACAAATTGTAATCTATTAGACAAATATGATTCAAACCACCGCAGCGCAGTGCCTTTAATACCTATGGCATGCTCTAATCTCTGTAATAAAATTTTATGGTCAACAGTATCAAAAGCAGCACTGAGGTCTAACAGAACAAGCACAGAGATGAGTCCACTGTCTGAGGCCATAAGAAGATCATTTGTAACCTTCACTAATGCTGTTTCTGTACTATGATGAATTCTAAAACCTGACTGAAACTCTTCAAATAGACCATTCCTCTGCAGATGATCAGTTAGCTGTTTACAACTACCCTTTCAAGAATTTTGAGAGAAAAGGAAGGTTGGCGATTGGCCTATAATTAGCTAAGATAGCTGGGTCAAGTGATGGCTTTTTAAGTAATGGTTTAATTACTGCCACCTTAAAAGCCTGTGGTACATAGCCAACTAACAAAGATAGATTGATCATATTTAAGATCGAAGCATTAAATAATGGTAGGGCTTCCTTGAGCAGCCTGGTAGGAATGGGGTCTAATAAACATGTTGATGGTTTGGATGAAGTAACTAATGAAAATAACTCAGGCAGAACAATCGGAGAGAAAGAGTCTAACCAAATACCGGCATCACTGAAAGCAGCCAAAGATAACGATACGTCTTTGGGATGGTTATGAGTAATTTTTTCTCTAATAGTTAAAATTTTGTTAGCAAAGAAAGTCATGAAGTCATTACTAGTTAAAGTTAATGGAATACTCAGCTCAATAGAGCTCTGACTCTTTGTCAGCCTGGCTATAGTGCTGAAAAGAAACCTGGGGTTGTTCTTATTTTCTTCAATTAGTGATGAGTAGAAAGATGTCCTAGCTTTACGGAGGGCTTTTTTATAGAGCAACAGACTCTTTTTCCAGGCTAAGTGAAGATCTTCTAAATTAGTGAGACGCCATTTCCTCTCCAACTTACGGGTTATCTGCTTTAAGCTACGAGTTTGTGAGTTATACCACGGAGTCAGACACTTCTGATTTAAAGCTCTCTTTTTCAGAGGAGCTACAGCATCCAAAGTTGTCTTCAATGAGGATGTAAAACTATTGACGAGATACTCTATCTCCCTTACAGAGTTTAGGTAGCTACTCTGCACTGTGTTGGTATATGGCATTAGAGAACATAAAGAAGGGATCATATCCTTAAACCTAGTTACAGCGCTTTCTGAAAGACTTCTAGTGTAATGAAACTTATTCCCCACTGCTGGGTAGTCCATCAGAGTAAATGTAAATGTTATTAAGAAATGATCAGACAGAAGGGAGTTTTCAGGGAATACTGTTAAGTCTTCTATTTCCATACCATAAGTCAGAACAAGATCTAAGATATGATTAAAGTGGTGGGTGGACTCATTTACTTTTTGAGCAAAGCCAATAGAGTCTAATAATAGATTAAATGCAGTGTTGAGGCTGTCATTCTCAGCATCTGTGTGGATGTTAAAATTGCCCACTATAATTATCTTATCTGAGCTAAGCACTAAGTCAGACAAAAGGTCTGAAAATTCACAGAGAAACTCACAGTAACGACCAGGTGGATGATAGATAATAACAAATAAAACTGGTTTTTGGGACTTCCAATTTGGATGGACAAGACTAAGAGACAAGCTTTCAAATGAATTAAAGCTCTGTCTGGGTTTTTGATTAATTAATAAGCTGGAATGGAAGATTGCTGCTAATCCTCCGCCCCGGCCCGTGCTACGAGCATTCTGACAGTTAGTGTGACTCGGGGGTGTTGACTCATTTAAACTAACATATTCATCCTGCTGTAACCAGGTTTCTGTAAGGCAGAATAAATCAATATGTTGATCAATTATTATATCATTTACCAACAGGGACTTAGAAGAGAGAGACCTAATGTTTAATAGACCACATTTAACTGTTTTAGTCTGTGGTGCAGTTGAAGGTGCTATATTATTTTTGCTTTTTGAATTTTTATGCTTAAATAGATTTTTGCTGGTTATTGGTGGTCTGGGAGCAGGCACCGTCTCTACGGGGATGGGGTAATGAGGGGATGGCAGGGGGAGAGAAGCTGCAGAGTGGTGTGTAAGACTACAACTCTGCTTCCTGGTCCCAACCCTGGATAGTCACAGTTTGGAGGATTTAAGAAAATTGGCCAGATGTCTAGAAATGAGAGCTGCTCCATCCAAAGTGGGATGGATGCCGTCTCTCCTAACAAGACCAGGTTTTCCCCAGAAGCTTTGCCAATTATCTATGAAGCCCACCTCATTTTTTGGACACCACTCAGACAGCCAGCAATTCAAGGAGAACATGCAGCTAAACATTCGATCCCTGTCGTGGCAGGTGTCAGCTAACTTCCAGGTGACACACACAAACATCTACACTGTCCGTTTCGCACTTAGAAAATGTGTGGCCATTAGGATGAAAACAGTCAACAGATGGTCGCTTTCGAGCTGGCGATGCCAAGTTGCCAAATGCACATGTGGCATGCCAGAGTGTCGGCTCCCCCCAAAACGTGTCCACGTGTTTTGTATGCTCCCCTCCAACACATGCCATGTGTGTGGTTCGACCCCCCCCCCCACCAGGTGAGGCGCCTCTCATTTGATCACAGAATGATACCTTGGTCTGTGCACTGAAAGGACGGGGGCGTGGCTGGCTGCCAACAGCTGTTGAGACATCTCTGGTCTTGCACCTAACAGCTGCAGAACATGTCCTTTGTTTTGATGGACACACACACACGTGTGTGTGCTTGCTGTCCTCACGTAGAAATACATAAAAACATATATCGCTTTTACGACAGGCGAGAGAAATGGACCCTCAGTTCATGTGGGCATGCAGCGGTGCTCCGCAGGAACATATGACAAGCCAACAGTGTGACAGATACACCACTTTCAGTCACGTATCAACAGAAATATGCCGTAACATACGTCGGTTGGTCAGTTATCTCTTCCGCTGTGATTTGCCCCGAATTGTACGTATTCGTACTGTGTGTGGGGACCCTAAGCACTGGCTCCGTCCTGACTTCCTGGCTGAAAGTCATTCTCTGTGGGCTCTGTTTCCTCCCACACCCACTCAGTTTTTGCTTCGACAACCACTGAGTTTCTGAGGAAAATAAAGAGAGTGGATCCAACAAATCTCGTTGGTTTATTGTCGGATGCTGCCTCACTGTGATGTTGAGCTTAAATTTAAATCTCACTGCTCTTAAAAAGTTTTTAGTCTGTCTTACATTCAGCAGTTGGAACCCTGTTTGTGTGCGCTGGTGCTAATGGAACAGTCCCCCCTAAACATCAGTCCACCCTGACTTCACTGCGCGTGCAGCTTTTTCCGGCGTCAGCAGTAATTCACTGATTATCACCTCGTTTGTGCTTCAAACTGCCTCCAGTCATCATGTGTCTCAGAATGATTTAAGGGGTTTTACAGGGCTGTGAAAACTCCGCGGATCCAAGGAATTCCATGGATTTCATCGGGGCGGGGGGGTTAGTGCTGTACTCTGTAATTGTGATCATCATTGAGTTATTAAAATGTCCATCGTAAAGCGTTTCCTTTTTTTATGACATTGTGCAAGTTTTATAAGTCCGTGGACACTGATATGTGTGTTACAGACACAAATCTGTGTCCTCGGATCTGCTGAACTTTGCAGAGGAAAATGCCACTCAAAGCCTGGTTGTTGTGACTGTTGTCGTAAAGCGGGACTGGTTGGTTGCTGCGGCGACGCTGTGTGGCTCCTGCGACACGCTTAAGCTAAACGTAGCATGTGGACATCGCAAACCTTTAGAGCTCTCAGGTTTTTAAAAGAAGAATTTTGCAGCATGTCTGTGTCACGGAGCGAAATCAGACAGAGAGAAGATGACGAGAAAGACGGTTTGATAAGGACAAGAATCCATGGAATTGTCGCTGACTTCATGAACACATCTGAAAGATAAACAGAAAAAGTGAACTGTGCCCTCTCAGGAAACACGGTAAGAATTTTTCTCTCCCAGGAAAAGAAACATTGTGCTGTTCAAACAGGATTTTAGACAAGATTATATGACTTTTTTTTATTACTTATCTAGACTTTCTTTCATTGGAAAAAGACACTGTGGCTTTGAGTGAATTTACACAAGAATATGTGACTTTTTTTCTATACGGTATGTTATTGATATTTTACCATGATTTTCAGAATATTCTCCAAGCACAATGTCTGTGTGAGAAGAACAGAAGGACAAGCAAGGAAATTAAAAAGGAGCTAAAATGATTCCACCAGTGCCTGAGCAAAAAACAAAACAAAACAAATCCTGATGTACTTTTCCACTTTCTCAGTTCCGTCAGGTCTGATACTTTAAACTCACCACTCTGCTACTTTATTTTAATGAGTGTTGTTCTAACATTTATTGTTAATTTGTTTCTTTGCAGACATGCAGCCGTTGTTGGTGATTAAAGAAGAAACTCTCCCTGAACACCAGGAATGGAATCTGAGTGTTGACCAGGAGGACATTAAAGAAGAAGAGAAGCTGTGGATAAGTCAGCAGGGAGAGCAGCTTCAGCAGCTGGAGGAGACAGATCTCACCAAGTTTGGTTTCACTGCCGTCCCTGTGAAGAGTGAAAATGATGATGAAAAACCAGAGTCATCACAGCTTCATCAAAGCCCAAGTGATGAGAGCACAGAGGCTGAGCCTGTAGCCAGCAGCTCATCTGTACACAGAACACTGACAGCAGAAGCTGATGGAGAGGACGATGGAGGACCACAACCAGCCAGCAACTCAGGTCCAAACAGTCATTTACAACCAGATACCAGTGGCAGGACTTCAGACACTTCTGGAACTCAGACTGACGATAGTTATGACTGGAAACAGACCAGAAAACCTCGATCAGGTTTTAACTGTCGAAAAAATACCAATATTGTTCATTCAGGCAACACTGATGAGAAGCAGGTTAAAGGCTCTAAATATGGAAAAACATCTGGTCACATGAAAAACTCAGAGCAACAAGAGGAGACACAAGCAAACAGAAAACCATTTGGGTGTTCTGAATGCGGTCAAAGATTTGGACAAAAGAGCCATCTCAAATCACACATGATAATTCATACAGGACAAACAGAATTTGTTTGTTCTGAGCGTGGTCAAATATTTGGACAAAAGAGCGATCTGAATAGACATATGATAATTCATACAGGGCAAAAAGCATTTGTCTGTTCTGAGTGTGGTAAAAAATTTGGACGAAAGAGCCACCTCAAATCACACATGATAATTCATACAGGACAAAAAGCATTTGTCTGTTCTGAGTGTGGTAAAAAATTTGGACGAAAGAGCCACCTCAAATCACACATGATAATTCATACAGGGCAAACAGAATTTGTTTGTGCTGAGTGTGGTCAAAGATTTGGACAAAAGAGCGATCTGAATAGACACATGATAATTCATACAGGGCAAAAAGCATTTGTCTGTTCTGAGTGTGGTCAGAGTTTTGGCCGAAATTGCAACCTGAACACACACATGATAATTCATACAGGGCAAAAAGCATTTGTCTGTTCTGAGTGTGGTCAAAGATTTGGACTAAAGAGCAACCTGAGCACACACATGATAATTCATACAGGGCAAAAAGCATTTGTCTGTTCTGAGTGTGGTCAAAGGTTTGGACGAAAGAACACTCTGAGCAGACACCTGATAATTCATACAGGACAAAAACCATTTGTCTGTTCCAATTGTGGTCAAAGATTTGGACTAAAGAGCAACCTGCGCACTCACATGAGAATTCATACAGGACAAAAACCATTTGTCTGTTCTGAGTGTGGTCAACAATTTGGACTAAAGAGCAGCTTGAGCACTCACATGATAATTCATACAGGGCAAAAACCATTTGCCTGTTCTGAGTGTGGTCAAAGATTTGGGCAAAAGAGCACTCTGAACAGACACATGATAATTCATACAGGACAAAAATTAAAAGCATTTTAAAATTATTGATGTGACAGTCCCCAATGACTATGGCCTGAATAGAGCTGAAAGGGAGAAAATCACGAAATACCAAGATCTTAAAAATGATCTATGAATAACGTGGTCATTGAAAGAATTTGATATTATACCAGTTGTGGTGGGAGCAACAGGGCTTATGAAGAACAACCTGAAGAAATATCTTGAGGCAATCTCTGGTCACCCAAGTGCCCATGAGGTGCAGATATCCGCAGTTAAAGGAACAGTCACCATCTTGAAGAGAGCCCTTGGATACATTGCCAGTAATGATTAATTATTAGGATGCAACTGTAGACCCCAGGTTTGGGGCCCATTGCACTCTATAAAAAAGAAATTGAAGAGAAATAAGAGACAAAAAAATACAATATACACCTTAAAATACCTTATACAAGCTGGCACAACAAGATCTGTAAATATCTCATGGGTTAAAGTTCTCCTTCACCAGGATGGATTTCCGTCATTTGGAAAATTTAACTGCATGTATGTTATGTTTTCGGGCTGAAATATGATACTTTCACTGTCAAAGCAACATCCCATTCTGCGCTAATCAAAGCTGCAGCAATGTCAGCGTGGATGGCGCCACACCGCGGAGGAAGAGACGGTGTGAATTTTCACTCCACTCCGCTCTGTTTACTGCTTGCCATGAGCCACAGTTCTTCTCCCTGTCTTCATGGGAACATTGGCAGACACTCCTCAAGTAGAGCAGGGCGTGGCTTTGCTTTGAACTTATGAAGCAATGAATCAATGCTTCGATCTGCTGCTTCTGTTCTTTATTTTGCTTGATCTTAATTTCTCCCCGCTAAAACCCTAAAGAGCATATGTCTGTGAGTAATATTTATGTAAAGTTGACCTTTTTTATATTAAACCGACCTGTTATGGTCTTCTGAAACAGTTGATAGATGTATTTTATAACTTAAAAACGGGACCGATGCTAATGCGTTAGCATGTCTATGGTGTTTTCAATGTTAAAGTTAGCATTAAGCTGTTTGCATCTCAGCACGTTTGTGTGCATTTGTTTTCTGTATAATAATTAATGGCTTAGCGTTTGTTGTCTGAAGAGGTAAACATATTACAAATTGTAATTTTTTTTATTTATTTATATATTAATAATAGCAACAGCAACAATAACAGTAATAATAACTAATAATGCTACAATACAATTTTAGAGAAACAGACAAAAAGAACCAGATAAAACACAACAGAAAAGACAAAACCAGCTAAAAATGAATGTAAATATAGAAATAACTGTTTCCTGTGAACACCTAGTGACTCTTAAACCTCCACTTCATCCCTGTTTTATTAAGTTTAATTACAATTTGTTTCGGTCAAACCACATCTAAGCTGTGTTTTTACACAAGAAAAAATAAAATGCAGTAAACTTCACATTTGTCTTTTTTCATGAAAATAACTTATTAAAGATCACATTACACTTTAGTCAGGCCTTTAAAATACTTTTGTGGACTCTTGCTGTAATATGTTGTCAGTGGTTGAGATAGTTGCTGTAGGCATCTAAAAATGCTCATAATTGGGTGAAACCTGATGGAAATCTCTTTGTGGTGTGTCGGTGATGTATGTATGTGCAAAATAAAACAAAACACTACTCCAGGTATGTTTTTGATGAGAATATAACATCATAACTTTATTACAAACTCAAACGTTGATGTTGCGTGACAAAGGCCTTTTAATAATAACTCACTTCAAGAAATAATGGCAAAACTCACATCTAAGTTAAAAAATAATAAACGATTAATTGAAAAAATAATCAACCGATTAATCGATTACTAAAATAATCGTTAGTTGCAGCCCCAGTTTGTTTTACGAGTGAGAGCATTTTACCGAATAAATGTGAATAAGCCAGTTTTGAGTTTCTCAGTGCGCATGTGTTTTCAAAACTGGTGACAGTGTTACTTTGTGCACAGCAGAACAATGTTGTCAATTGCTTTAGGCCCTAATTTGTATTTTATTGACTGTACAGCAGTGACTTTATTTTACCGGATTAGAACCAATCAAATATGACAGAAGACAAAGAATTTTTACTTGACAGTTTGAAGTGAGTCGTCTTTGTTTCAGAGGGCTTCAAACCCATTAAAATTCACCAGAATACACAAAATTTGACTTGCTCTTTTAAAACATTTCTGGGGGAGCACCCCCAGAATCAAGACTACACCCCGCCCCCACCACCCTTTTATGTTCATGTTTTGCATTCTTTTTATGCCCCCCCCCCCCCCCCGAGGCTATTTAGAATAGATTTGTATACTGTATAATGTGTTTATTGTATTTATTGAGGAAAAAAGAGTGTGTGCCCCCACTACGCCACATTTTAAGGAATTGCTGGCATTGATTTTTGCCAGGAAAAAAAATCAGTCAGATGAAAATTTATTGCTTTAACCCATGAAATATCTACATTGGAACGTATGCAAGGAACTGGAGGTGGGAGTAGAGGGAAATGTCTGGGAGCATGAGCCAGCATCAGCCTCATTCAGTGGAAAAGTGGCTATCTTCTATGACAAAGAGATTCCAGCAGGAAGACATATTGAAGGAGGTGCAGTAAAACCTGATAATGTCATCTGGAACAAGCAAGAAACGTCAGCAAAAATTATTGATATGACAGTTCACAACGACTGTGGCCTGAATAGAGCTGAAAGGGAGAAAATCACAAAACACCAAGACCTTAAAAATGATGTACGAACAACATGGTCATTGAAAAAAAAAAAAAAAAAAGATATCATACCAGTTGTGGTGGAAGCAACAGGGCTTATGAAGAAAAACCCAAAGAAATACCTCGAGGCAATCCCTGGTCACCCAACTGCCCATGAGGTGCAGATATCCACAGTTCAGGGAACAGTCACCTTCTTGAAGAGAGCCCTTGGTTACAATGCCAGTAATGATTAGGATGCAACTGTAGACCCCAGGTTTGGGGTCCATCACACTCTATAAAAAAGAAATCTAAGAGAAATAAAAGAGACAAAAAACATTTGTCTGTTCTGTTCTGAGTGTGGTTAAAGATTTGGCCTAAAGAGCACTTTGAACAAAAACATGATAATTCATACAAGGCAAAACAGCCACCCGAGAGAGAAGAATTGGAAAAATTCTGGAGACCACTCTTTTAAGACCCAAAGCAATACCAGGAGGCCAAGTGAATTGAAATAATAAAACGGGAAAAACAATGACAACCAGCAAATGCCAAATGTAATCACTGAAGAGAAGATCAGAATGAAAATGAATGAATACAGTAACTTCAAAGCACCTGGCATTGACAAACTCTGGCTGAAAAGACTGACAGCATTGCACCACCACTATGCCGTGGCTTTCACAAAAATAGTGAACAGAGAAAAAGATACACCAGACTGACTAATGACTGGGAACACAAACGTACTTCCAAAGACCAAGGAAACACAGCTTCCCAACAAGTACAGACCCATCTGCTGCCTAACAACAACGTACAAATGACAGACAGGAATCATAACTGATGACATTTATGAACATCTGGACACTGGTGGCTACCTGGAAAATTAACAGAACGGTTGTTCCATAAGAAGATTAGGAGCTATAGACCAGTTACTGACAGACAAATCTATCCTGGAGGACTGCAAAAAAAGGAGGAGGAGCCTCAGCATGGCTTGGATTGACTACAAAAAGGCATTTGACAGTGTGCCACACTCCTGGATCATGAGGTGCTTAGAACTCTACAACATCAATGAGGAAATAAGATCTTTCCTGAGAGCACAAATGAACAAGTGGAACACCACCATCACCCTCAGTCACACAGAGGGACAAATAACAATCCCAGACATACGAGTTCAGAGAGGGATATTCCAGGGAGACAGACTCTCACCACTTTTATTCTGTTTAATCATAGACCCGCTTAGCAAGATCCTGAAGGAGCATGACATCGGATATGACCAGTGGCTGTCCTAGAGTGATTTACTCCCCGGGCAAAACCCCCTGCGTGCGCCCCAGACACACTAACCCCTGCGCACACTAATGTGGCCACCACCTCCGCCCCACCACCCATGAAAACACTAACTTCGTCCAGAACACCCACAATCCCACAAATTAACTCAAACGGCTATTTTCAAGAACAAATTACCAGTTTTAATGACTACTGCAATAACAAACACAAAGATAAACAATAATTACTTCAATAAAGTTTTTAAACATAAAAAAACAAAAGACTCAGTGACTTCACATTACAACTATGTACAGTACAGGTATTTAAGAAAGCACAACTGCACTACAGCGCCACCTGATGGTCAAAATATTGCACAAGTCATTTAGTTTTACCAACAGAGTGCACTTAGCATTATCATAGAGTATCATTCACCATAATGAACAAGACTTAAACCTCCATTAAAGTCGCACCATATAAATAACAAAAGAAGTTAAACAATCTGTATATTACAGAATACCATGAAGTGACAAAAAATGTACAAAAAAAAAACCCTATACATTAAAGTGGCAAAAATGGTAAAGCGCAATCATGTATCATAAATAAATGAACTAACGACAGAGGTAAATTCTATACCCATTACTGTACACATAAGAACAAATAACAAACACTATTGTGTATCATAAGTAACAGGAAGCAACAAGTGAAGAAGTCAACACTCTTTAAAGGCAAAAATGGCAAACCACAATAATTTGTCATAAATAACAAGACGTGCAAACGAAGTAAGAGGAAAACAGTCTATATACATTGAAGTGGCAGTTATAGTGAGGATGCAAAAGTGAAAGCACAACCTAAAAGTTGGCTTTTCTGGCCTTCCTGGGTGCAAATTCTTCCACAATGTCTTCATATGAGATTTGCTCTCCTAAGGCATGGTTTATGCTGATCACAGCAAGGCCACTGAACCGCTCCTGTGACATTGTTGACCTTAGGTAGGTCTTGATCAGTTTTAGCTTCGAGAAGCTCCTCTCTGCCTGAGCCACAGTGACAGGCAGAGTGGCGGCAATTCTGAGTCCAGTCCAGAAATTGGGATAGATCTCTGATAGCTCCTTCTCGTGCATGAATGTGATCAGCTTAAGGGGGGTCACAGTTGCTGATGGCAAGTCAGGAAAGTTCCTGATCTCCTGTACGAGCTCTTTGCTGTTCAAGTCAAAGTGCCCTCCAAAATGGTAAGGTGGTGGCTAGTGCCTCACACTTGTCTGCCAGCTCCTCATTTGACAGATTTTCAAAAGCTGTTTAAACACCAAATCTGTTTCCCACATTTTCCAATGTGGAAAATCTTTCTTTAATGGCTGCCAGGGCTGCATCCACAACCACATTGAAAAATCCAACCTCCAGCTTCTTCAATGCGTCACTGAAGGGTTCATCATGCGATTGGTATGAGAAGTGCTGCTTTGTGGTCCTCAGCCTCTTTTGTTTCAAAACAGCCTCCACATTCATTGCTTCAATCAATCAATCAATTTTTTTTATATAACGCCAAATCACAACAAACAGTTGCCCCAAGGCGCTTTATATTGTAAGGCAAGGCCATACAATAATTATGTAAAACCCCAACGGTCAAAACGACCCCCTGTGAGCAAGCACTTGGCTACAGTGGGAAGGAAAAACTCCCTTTTAACAGGAAGAAACCTCCAGCAGAACCAGGCTCAGGGAGGGGCAGTCTTCTGCTGGGACTGGTTGGGGCTGAGGGAGAGAACCAGGAAAAAGACATGCTGTGGAGGGGAGCAGAGATCGATCACTAATGATTAAATGCAGAGTGGTGCATACAGAGCAAAAAGAGAAAGAAACAGTGCATCATGGGAACCCCCCAGCAGTCTATGTCTATAGCAGCATAACTAAGGGATGGTTCAGGGTCACCTGATCCAGCCCTAACTATAAGCTTTAGCAAAAAGGAAAGTTTTAAGCCTAATCTTAAAAGTAGAGAGGGTGTCTGTCTCCCTGATCTGAATTGGGAGCTGGTTCCACAGGAGAGGAGCCTGAAAGCTGAAGGCTCTGCCTCCCATTCTACTCTTACAAACCCTAGGAACTACAAGTAAGCCTGCAGTCTGAGAGCGAAGCGCTCTATTGGGGTGATATGGTACTATGAGGTCCCTAAGATAAGATGGGACCTGATTATTCAAAACCTTATAAGTAAGAAGAAGAATTTTAAATTCTATTCTAGAATTAACAGGAAGCCAATGAAGAGAGGCCAATATGGGTGAGATATGCTCTCTCCTTCTAGTCCCCGTCAGCACTCTAGCTGCAGCATTTTGAATTAACTGAAGGCTTTTTAGGGAACTTTTAGGACAACCTGATAATAATGAATTACAATAGTCCAGCCTAGAGGAAATAAATGCATGAATTAGTTTTTCAGCATCACTCTGAGACAAGACCTTTCTGATTTTAGAGATATTGCGTAAATGCAAAAAAGCAGTCCTACATATTTGTTTAATATGCGCTTTGAATGACATATCCTGATCAAAAATGACTCCAAGATTTCTCACAGTATTACTAGAGGTCGGGGTAATGCCATCCACAGTAAGGATCTGGTTAGACACCATGTTTCTAAGATTTGTGGGGCCAAGTACAATAACTTCAGTTTTATCTGAGTTTAAAAGCAGGAAATTAGAGGTCATCCATGTCTTTATGACTGTAAGACAATCCTTCAGTTTAGCTAATTGGTGTGTGTCCTCTGGCTTCATGGATAGATAAAGCTGGGTATCATCTGCGTAACAATGAAAATTTAAGCAATACCATCTAATAATACTGCCTAAGGGAAGCATGTATAAAGTGAATAAAATTGGTCCTAGCACAGAACCTTGTGGAACTCCATAATTAACTTTAGTCTGTGAAGAAGATTCCCCATTTACATGAACAAATTGTAATCTATTAGACAAATATGATTCAAACCACCGCAGCGCAGTGCCTTTAATACCTATGGCATGCTCTAATCTCTGTAATAACAGTATCAAAAGCAGCACTGAGGTCTAACAGAACAAGCACAGAGATGAGTCCACTATCCGAGGCCATAAGAAGATCATTTGTAACCTTCACTAATGCTGTTTCTGTACTATGATGAATTCTAAAACCTGACTGAAACTCTTCAAATAGACCATTCCTCTGCAGATGATCAGTTAGCTGTTTTACAACTACCCTTTCAAGAATTTTTGAGAGAAAAGGAAGGTTGGAGATTGGCCTATAATTAGCTAAGATAGCTGGGTCAAGTGATGGCTTTTTAAGTAATGGTTTAATTACTGCCACCTTAAAAGCCTGTGGTACATAGCCAACTAACAAAGATAGATTGACCATATTTAAGATCGAAGCATTAAATAATGGTAGGGCTTCCTTGAGCAGCCTGGTAGGAATGGGGTCTAATAGACATGTTGACGGTTTGGTTGAAGTAACTAATGAAAATAACTCAGACAGAACAATCAGAGAGAAAGAGTCTAACCAAATACCGTATCACTGAAAGCAGCCAAAGATAACGATACGTCTTTGGGATGGTTATGAGTAATTTTTTCTCTAATAGTTAAAATTTTATTAGCAAAGAAAGTCATGAAGTCATTACTAGTTAAAGTTAATGGAATACTCAGCTCAATAGAGCTCTGACTCTTTGTCAGCCTGGCTACAGTGCTGAAAAGAAACCTGGGGTTGTTCTTATTTTCTTCAATTAGTGATGAGTAGAAAGATGTCCTAGCTTTACGGAGGGCTTTTTTATAGAGCAACAGACTCTTTTTCCAGGCTAAGTGAAGATCTTCTAAATTAGTGAGACGCCATTTCCTCTCCAACTTACAGGTTATCTGCTTTAAGCTGCGAGTTTGTGAGTTATACCACGGAGTCAGGCACTTCTGATTTAAAGCTCTCTTTTTTAGAGGAGCTACAGCATCCAAAGTTGTCTTCAATGAGGATGTAAAACTATTGACGAGATACTCTATCTCCCTTACAGAGTTTAGGTAGCTACTCTGCACTGTGTTGGTCTCCAATTCTCCAAAGCTACGAATAAGCTACACTTATTACAAGTACCATTACTGCTAAAGGAGGCCGAGGAATAACTAAACATTTCACACCCAGAGCAGAAAAGTGCGGGAGAGACAGGAGAAGCCGCCATGCTAAATCGGCTAAGAGCTAGTAGCTACGCTAAGCTAGCGGATTCCTAAAAACACGCAAAGTGAATAATGTGTAAATAATTTAGAGGTGATTCAGCAGAAGGAGTGCTTTAGTTAAGGCACGTAAAGATTACACTGGGAAACAAATCGTAATCTAGTTAACTAGATCAATCTAACTGTGCAGATTAAACAGCTAACAGATACAGAAAAACACCGCTGTGCTCCAGAACAGGAAGTGATACAATACCGCAGTGAGAGCCAACCACCCACATGTCTTTGGCTGCCATCTGTGCTGCTGCAAAGCCACTTGCCCTGTTGCTCTGGAGACTTTGCTCTGCCTTCTTCAGAAGACTAACAGCCAGGTCCACCTGCATGTTGGGAGACTGCATGAGTTTGCTGACATGCTGCGTTGTGGATAGTATGTCATACCACACAACAGTGCAAATTCTGGATCGGTATGACCCCACCTCCTCGGACAACGATTGAGCCTCTGCCCTTACAACAGGGTCTGTGGTGGTGTTCCGCAGCTCCAACAAAGCCTCTCTCACTCCAGCTCCCTGATATCACATGGGCTCAACACTCTTTATTTTGCTTTCCCACCGTGTGTCTGCCCACATCTTCAGGGTAATTGTGACATGTTTTTTCAGTTCCACCCACCTTTGAGTTGAGGCTGAGAAAAGAGTATACAGCTTCTGTAGGACACCAAAGTAGCTCATGGCATCCGTAGAGCCCTTCGCAGCATCACACGACACCAAATTCAAAGTGTGTGCCCCACATGGCACAAAAAGAGCCCTGGGGTTCTTCTCTAGGAGCCTGGCTTGAACTCCCTTTGATTTTCCCTTCATGTTGGCCCCATTGTCATACGACTGTCCTCTGCAATCTTGAAAGGGTATGCCCAGTTCTTCGAGTCTATTGAGGACCATTGATGCTAAGTGCTGGCCTGTGGACTCCTCTGCCTCCAAAAATCCAAGAAAGTGCTCCATAATCTGTGGCGTGCCCATCAGTGAGACCACCCTAATCACCACCGATAACTGTTCGATGTGGCTGATGTCTGGTGTGCAGTCTGAAATGATGGAGAAAAATTTGGCTTTTTTATGTCCGCCACGATGGCAGACATGATGTTGTCATTTAGCAAACCGATGATCTCGTTCTGGACATGTTTTCCTAGGTAGCTGTTGTGGCTTGCTCCTCTCTCAATGCGGTTAAGGTGGTCTTTCATTATCGGGTCAAACTTTGCCATCAGTTCGACCTCTTTAAGAAAGTTGCCATTTGAGGGAGTGTGCAGTTTTTCCTTGTGCTCCCGCAGAGCAAGATTTCGAACAGCCAATGACTGCACAATAGCAATCACATGGGTAAGGACTGCTCTCCATCTTGCCCATTCAGCATCCAAAAGTGCCATTTCATGTTTGTCAATGGTTTCCCCCTTTTTTAACCTCACTGCTAGTTCCTTCCATGCCATCATGCAATTGAGGTGTTCGGGGCTGTTCTCATGTGAAGTTAAGTATGTGCTGGCATGCTTCCAATCAGACATGCCAACACTTAATTGAATGCTCTTCTTCGAAAACAGTGTGCAGCAGAAACAAAACAGGCTATTTCTTTGAATGGAATAAATGAGCCAACTTCTTGTCATCTTTTTGCCACTAACCAGTGTTTTTGAAAAATAATGGTGGTGGCAACTTCTCCCATCACTCTTGTTCCTACAGAAGATAAAGTCAGGTGGCAACTTACTAGGTCCTCAGCGTACAAGTTCAGTGTGCATCCTGTCAGTCAGAGGTGAGGGCCATGAAGCAGGGTCTGCTGACAGAGGCTCATCCTCATCCTCAGCAATGGGACTGGATGGAGGCATAGCAGCATGGTAGGGTGACATGGGCTCTTCCTCAGCAGTGGGACTGGGTTGTTGTTGAGCTCCAGCCATTCCTAACAGACACAAGATAGTAATTACTAAAAGTACATAATAACAGTGTAACTAACTCATACACATCATAAATCATATATTACACAATACATTCATCATAAATAATAAATATACAGAATAGATATAATAATAATACATAAATAAATAAATCATACAACATTTATTGCAATTACATTCCAGTATTCCAGTTAGCATGCATGGGCACACACACACACACACACAGGGAGAGAGGGAGAAACCCACCTGACAGCTGAGTAGTGGATGCAGAGGCAAATAGGTCTTCAGTGTCCTGGCTTGAGACCATTTCAGTAGCAGGGACTTGTGCTGATGAGGAGGAGGTAGATGGCAGCTGTTCCTCTTCCTGGTGAGTGGGGGAGGAGGTTGGTGGTCTGTCCACAGGGGTAGAGGAAGATCCTCCAAAATACTTCAAAAGAGCCCCTGAAATCACAGTGGAATGGCAATTTAAATAAATGGGCATCAAATAATGTCAGGATACAATATCAGTCTAACACAAGATATAAATTGAAACATACCAAATGCCAATTAAATACATGCATTTTCTGTCACCAGACGCTAAGCTAGTCACAAAATGGGCACAGCAACAGCACGCTGTGTCCCGTGTCAGTCACTGCTGCGGATAAGCAGCAGTGTTTGTTTGTGTCTGTGTTCATTATGACTCTGTCTAGCTTGCTGCTGCAAACCATGTGCAAGCATGCCGCAATATTTCAATTGAAATGGCTTTTTTTTTTTTTACAAACTGTAATTTAGACTGTTTGTTTTCACTGTCGAACAGTGTGCACGCTCCGTGTAGAGGCTATTCTTAATGCACACACACTTGCACACAGCACACTCTTGTGTCTTCCTAACACACAGCCACGAGTTACATTGATAACGAGAAACAGTATAGTATAACGTATATTCATTTCTATTATAGTTATAATTGGAGGGGCGTTGCATGTCTTATGTAGACTAACTTGTGTCTTGGGTGATGTACGACACACGAGAAATTGACCATGTAAAGTTGTTAACCCGTTAAGACACAACGTTATAAATTTGCTGTTACCAGAATGGCAATGACCAAGTCGTAGTGCTTTACTAAAGGCTCTGTGTTATGTCATAGTAGTGCAGTGGCAGATGCTGGTCTTTCAAGGAGTGGAAGCTCAGTTTCAGCCTACATCATAAAATGTGTCGGTTTATTTATACGTAAATTCTACCCTCCGTTCCTTTTCCAGAAAATGATCTGTGACCCTGTCGTACCAACAAGGCGTCTTTTCCAGGGACTTAACTAGTGTCCTCTCAATGGCCAGCAGAGCTAGGCTGCTTAAACGGCCTTGGCCCATGGTGTTGCAGGTGTAAGACTTGAGCCGCTTTAAACAGGAGAAGCTTCTCTCTACTCCTGCAGATGTAGCTCCAATCGTTGCCACTAATGACAATAGTTTGTACACCTGAGGCATTGCACTGTCCAACTCCATGTCTTTCAGAAACAGCAAGAAATCACATAGCTTTCCCCTGTTGCCTTGCAAGTCCTGGTTTGAATATAGGACTTGAAGTTCAGACCTCAGTCTCCCTGAATCAAAGAACTGGCCAAAACTTTTCAGGACACTCTGAAATGCCTCCTCTGGAAACACTTGTCTCATCTCATCAAATTTCCCTGGATTGACCAATTCCAAGAAGCGCAGACTTTCCAAATTTGCAAAACGCCAAGGTAGCTGCTCTGTGAGATTGTCTAGAATGGCCATGTACAGATTTCTGTAGCGCTCCTTGGGATCCTGTAGTTGTGACCGACGGCATTTTTTCATGGGCTCAGTTTGTGGGTCTGATGTGAGATCTGCTGCTTTGGCATAAACAGCTTGGAAAGCCCCCTCTGACCTCTTTGACAAAAGCAAGAAGAGACTCAATTCTTTTCTTGCAGTACAGAACATCCATAGCTCTCTGCTGGACAAACGCCACATCAGTCTCAGAGACGATTTGTTCATACAGTAGTGTTCAGAATAGTAGTGGTGCTATGTGACTAAAAAGATTAATCCAGGTTTTGAGTATATTTATTATTGTTAAATGGGAAACAAGGTACCAGTAGATTCAGTAGATTCTCACAAATCCAACATTACTATATAATATACTAATATACTCAAAACCTGGATTAATCTTTTTAGTCACATAGCACTACTATTATTCTTAACACTACTGTATATTTTGCTTTTCAGACGCTATTTGAGTGTTGACATCACGTGTGGAGGGGAAGTCAGTGTCATTCCTATCATCTGGTCATTTTGTTTTTGTTTTTGTGGGAGGCAAATAACCGACTACTGCTCCATTATCTTGTTCTCTTGTGTTGAACAATATTTGTGCTTCTTCACCCCTCCTTCTTGCTTTGGCCCTGTTCTCTACCTCATGTCCCTTGTATGTTTCTGCTTTCCATTGTAGTGCATTTTCCAGTCCATATTTTTTCATGTGGAGTCTTGCTTTTCATTTTATGTTTTCCACCAATGTGTTTGTGGATTCAGGATTCAATTTTCCTGTGAATTGGAATTTGTTTTCCAAATTTTTTACATGTTTACTCAAACCGGGATGTCTGACTTCCATATATATTTCATCTCCAGTTCTGACTTCATTTTCCCGTTTTTGGTTTGTCCCACAACAAGAACAGCAATTCCCCATAATTTAGCCGTCTGTGGTTTTATTTCCTAGGGAAATCTAAACAGACGGATTGCTGTCCTTTTCACTGATTAAAGATCGCTCAAACTTCAACCCCAGGAGGTGGGTGAATCTTGCCTGGAGCCTCTTTTCAGTTTCACTGTCTGTTAATCAGGTGTCATACACACATGTAACATTCACACATCAATTATTTACAACAATTATTTACAATGATTATTTTTAGTGTTTCCAGTGGACAACAGTGAGGGACTAATCATCCCAGGATTTTACGATCCGCCCACCAAAGGTTTTACCGACCTGTTGTCATATTACTTTTTAGGGTGATTCTTAGACTACGGGCACTTATTATGTCCTTTGATCATATTGTATGAAAAACAGAAAAAAGTGGAAATTTCACACTTTTATAGTTATCTTTACAATGAAAGTGTGTTAAGAAATTTGTTCTAGTAGTCTATGATGACTTTTTCACCTTTTTTCAGCATCATTATATGTAAATATTGCCGTTTTGTGCTTGTCCCACACCCAGACTTTTGATCTTCAATGATAAAAATGAATGGTAAAGAAATGTTTTTTCTAATGTTTTAAAATATCTCTGAATAAAATATCAGTAAAATAATCAAAACATAATTGGGGTATTCAATGTCATACAACTGTTGTGATTTTTTTAAACAAAATGTAGTTGTCCCACACTATTGCCGTAATTTCCACCACAACACTGTAATGTCCCTTTAAACAGTTTGAAAGATTGTTTGGGTAGTTTCTATGGAGATAAACAGTGACATCAGAGCACATGTATATAGCGCCAAATCACAACAAACAGTTGCCCCAAGGCGCTTTATATTGTAAGGCAATGGTGTGGTGGAAATTACATTTACAAGGCCAATAGTGCCCGTAGTTAAAGAATCACCCTTTAGTGCTTTTGTGCCTATTAGAGATCCTCCACCTTGAAGTGAGAACTTTATAGGGCTTTTTTGTACCTATCAGAGGTTTTCCTGATCTTTTACTGAAAACTTTAATAGGGTTGTTCTACACGGTAACCTTCAGTCACCCTTACCTTTTACACAGACAACAGTATTCACCCCTGGTGAATTTCTTTCACTAAAGTTCGGACGTCTTCACCCTGATGACCGTCGACCCGTCAGGGAGGAGTCTGCCCCGGAAAGGGTCTTCAACGGGATACCACACTTTTTATTCATTCAAGCAAACAAGGATGCCATCACCATGGTTACAAAGCAGAAACCATCAGCACAGTCTCCCAGGAACAAGGACAGTTTCAGTCTTTAGTTAAATGTCAACATCAACAAAATAAGATGACAAATACCATGTGCGAATGTGTGGCAACAGCTTATTTTTCTACTTGCTCTGATTAAACAAAACAAAAACCCCAGATATCCTCATGTATCTGAACACTGCGTATTGGAAAAACAGGGTTACTTCTACTTCAATTTAAAGAAAACAGTTCCTTGAGACATTTAAGTGATAACAAAATAAGGCATATTCCAACAAGCACTAAAGCTTATCCAAATCTAGTCCACCAGAACTGTCTGTCTGCTTTATAACAGCAGCACGGGGGTCCATCATGGTGCCTTTGAGCTCTGCTTTGTATAGTGAGGTGTCACATCTTTCTATTTGAGGGTGATTCTTTAACTACGGGCACTATTGGCCTTGTAAATGTAATTTCCACCACACCATTGCCTTACAATATAAAGCGCCTTGGGGCAACTGTTTGTTGTGATTTGGCGCTATATACATGTGCTCTGATGTCACTGTTTATCTCCATAGAAACTACCCAAACAATCTTTCATACAAACTGTTTAGGGACATTACAGTGTTGTGGTGGAAATTACGGCAATAGTGTGAGACAACTACATTTTGTTTAAAAAAAATCACAACAGTTGTATGACATTGAATACCCCAATTATGTTTTGATTATTTTACTGATATTTTATTCAGAGATATTTTAAAACATTAGAAAAAACGTTTCTTTATCATTCATTTTTATCATTGAAGATCAAAAGTCTGGGTGTGGGACAAGCACAAAACGGCAATATTTACATATAATGATGCTGAAAAAAGGTGAAAAAGTCATAGACTACTAGAACAAATTTCTTAACACACTTTCATTGTAAAGATAACTATAAAAGTGTGAAATTTCCCCTTTTTTCTGTTTTTCATACAATATGATCAAAGCACATAATAAGTGCCCGTAGTCTAAGAATCACCCATGAGTCAGATTTCCAGTCTATATGTACGAGGGGATGTCAAAACGTTTTGAGCCTCACACAGAAAGAGTAAGATATTTGGATTTATCATGTTTTATTTTTCAACATGGTCCCCTTCCAACTCCATACACTTGTTCCATCTAGTTTGCCAGTCATTGATACCCTATCTGTAGAACTCATCATCTTGGTCCCCTAACCAGCCCCCCGCTGCAGCAGGCCGCTCATCGTCATCCTCAAATCTCTGGTCCTGAAGGTGTTTTTTTGAGCCTGGAAAAGAGGTGGAAGTCGTTCAGGGCTCGGTCTGGAGAATAGGGTGGGTGAGGAAGACGTTCATAGCCACACTCGCGCACAGCGTCTGTGGCAACCTGGCTGGTGTGGACTGGTGCGTTGTCGTGGTGAAGCAGAATGCAACAACAGATTTTTCCATTTCACTGGAGGGTTTGTCTCGTCCACACAGTGTTCTGACTCAACAACTGAAGTGAGCAGTATGATCCTGCATGAAATAAGAAGCTAAGGCGTTGATGTAGATCATGTGTGATGCATTGTAAAGTGGTTGGAGAACACTGGTCACTTTGATGACATCTTTCCTCAGCCTGGACCACAACTCTCGATGCAGAGCAGTTTTGGTGAGAGCAGGACAAGGACGGCATTGAAGGAATAAATGTTCAATCACTTCCCCCTCTGAAATGGTCATCTCCATTAACTCCATTTTCTTTTTTCTTTTTTTTTTATTAAAGTGAATACAACTTTCTCCCGCCCCCACATAGTGGGGAAAATAAGTATTTGACCCCTGTCAGTTTTGCAGGTTTTCCCGCCTACAAAGAATGTAGAGGTCTGTAATTTTTATCGTAGGTTCACTTCAACTGTGAGAGACAGAATCTAAAACAAAAAAAAAAAAATCTGAAAATCACATGATTTTTAAATAATTAATTTGCATTTTATTGCATAAAATATGTATTTGAACACCTAGAAAAACAGAGCTTAACAACTGGTACAGAAGGGTGATTCTTAGACTACGGGCACTTATGTCCTTTGATCATATTGTATGAAAAACAGCAAAAAGGGGAAATTTCACACTTTTATAGTTATCTTTACAATGAAAGTGTGTTAAGAAATTTGTTCTACAACCCCTGGCAAAAATGATGGAATCACCGGCCTCGGAGGATGTTCATTCAGTTGTTTAATTTTGTAGAAAAAAGCAGATCACAGACATGACACAAAACTAAAGTCATTTCAAATGGCAACTTTCTGGTTTCAAGAAACACTATAAGAAATCAGGAAAAAAAAAATTGTGGCAGTCAGTAACGGTTACTTTTTTAGACCAAGCAGAGGAAAAAAATATGGAATCACTCAATTCTGAGGAAAAAATTATGGAATCACCCTGTAAATTTTCATCCCCAAAATTAACACCTGCATCAAATCAGATCTGCTCGTTGACACTGACCCTCTGCCATGACATTGACCCTATGTGTATTTTTGCAAGGAATGTTTTTGCAGTTTTTGTAATGACAGCCATCTCCCCAGTGCCTTTACCTGACATGCAGCCCCATATCATCAATGACTGTGGAAATTTACATGTTCTCTTCAGGCAGTCATCTTTATAAATCTCATTGGAACGGCACCAAACAAAAGTTCCAGCATCATCACTTGCCCAATGCAGATTCGAGATTCATCACTGAATATGACTTTCATCCAGTCATCCACAGTCCACGATTGCTTTTCCTTAGCCCATTGTACCTTGTTTTTTTCTGTTTAGGTGTTAATGATGGCTTTCGTTTAGCTTTTCTGTATGTAAATCCCATTTCCTTTAGGCGGTTTCTTACAGTTCGGTCACAGACGTTGACTCCAGTTTCCTCCCATTCGTTCCTCATTTGTTTGTTGTACATTTTCGATTTTTGAGACATATTGCTTTAAGTTTTCTGTCTTGACGCTTTGTCTTCCTTGGTCTACCAGTATGTTTGCCTTTAACAACCTTCCCATGTTGTTTGTATTTGGTCCAGAGTTTAAACACAGCTGACTGTGAACAACCAACATCTTTTGCAACATTGCGTGATGATTTACCCTCTTTTAAGAGTTTGATAATCCTCTCCTTTGTTTCAATTGACATCTCTCGTGTTGGAGCCATGATTCATGTCAGTCCACTTGGTGCAACAGCTCTCCAAGGTGTGATCACTCCTTTTTAGATGCAGACTAACGAGCAGATCTGATTTGATGCAGGTGTTAGTTTTGGGGATGAAAATTTACAGGGTGATTCCATAATTTATTCCTCAGAATTGAGTGAGTCCATATTTTTACTGACTGCCACAATTTTTTTTTTCTTGATTTCTTATAGTGTTTCTTAAAGCCAGAAAGTTGCCATTTGAAATGACTTTAGTTTTGTGTCATGTCTGTGATCTGCTTTTTTTCTACAAAATTAAACAACTGAATGAACATCCTCCGAGGCCGGTGATTCCATAATTTTTGCCAGGGGTTGTAGTAGTCTATGATGACTTTTTCACCTTTTTTCAGCATCATTATGCAAATATTGCCGTTTTGTGCTTGTCCCACACCAAGACTTTTGATCTTCAATGATAAAAATGAATGGTAAAGAAATGTGTTTTCTAATGTTTTAAAATATCTCTGAATAAAATATCAGTAAAATAATCAAAACATAATTGGGGTATTCAGTGTCATACAACTGTTGTTATTTTTTTAAACAAAATGTAGTTGTCCCACATTATTGCCGTAATTTCCACCACAACACTGTAATGTCCCTTTAAACAGTTTGTATGAAAGATTGTTTGGGTAGTTTCTATGGAGATAAACAGTGACATCAGAGCACATGTATATAGCGCCAAATCACAACAAACAGTTGCCCCAAGGCGCTTTATATTGTAAGGCAATGGTGTGGTGGAAATTACATTTACAAGGCCAGTAGTGCCCGTAGTTAAAGAATCACCCAGAAACATTTGTGTGCCATTACAGAGGTCAAATATTTCTTGACCAGGTTTTCACACACTGCAGCAGGGATTTTGGTCCACTCCTCCATACAGAGCTTCTCTAGATCTTTCAGGTTTGGAGTTTCAGCTCTC
This sequence comes from Thalassophryne amazonica, assembly GCF_902500255.1. NCBI lineage: Eukaryota > Metazoa > Chordata > Actinopteri > Batrachoidiformes > Batrachoididae > Thalassophryne > Thalassophryne amazonica. The sequence goes on along the minus strand of NW_022986232.1, from coordinate 343,955 downwards.
TCCAAAGATTTTCTGTTGAGTTCAGGTCTGGAGACTGGCCAGGCCACTCCAGGAGCTTGAAATGCTTCTTACAGAGCCCCTCCTTAGTTGCCCTGGCTGTGTGTTTGGGGTCATTGTCATGCTGGAAGACCCAGCCATGACCCATCTTCAATGCTCTTACTGAGGGAAGGAGGTTGTTTGTCAAAATCTCTTCAATACGGTGCAGTCGTCCTGTCCCCTTTGCAGAAGAGCACCCCCAGAATATGATGTTTCCACCCCCATGCTTCACGGTTGGGATGGTTTTCTTGGGGTTGTTCTCATCCTCTAAACATAAGTGGAGTTGATTCCAAAAAGCTCTATTCTGGTCTCATCTGACCACATGACCTTCTCCCATGCCTCCTCTGGATCATCCAGATGGTCACTGGTGAACTTCAAATGGGCCTGGACATGTGCTGGCTTGAGCAGGGGGACCTTGCTGCCCTGCAGGATTTTAAACCATGACAGCATCATGTGTTACTAATGTAATCTTTGTGACTGTGGTCCCAGCTCTCTTCAGGTCACTGACCAGGTCCTCCTGTGTAGTTCTGAGCTTTCTCAGAATCATCCTTACCCCACAAAGTGAGATCTTGCATGGAATCCCAGACCGAGGGAGATTGACAGTCATCTTGTGTTTCTTCCACTTTCTAATAAATAATCATAACAGTTGTCTTCTACCAAGCTGCTTGCCTGTCGTCCTGTAGTCCATCCCAGCCTTGTGCAGGTCTACAGTTTTGTCCCTGGTGTCCTTAGACAGCTCTTTGGTCTTGGCTATGGTGGACAGGTTGGAGTGTGATTGATTGAGTGTGTGAACAGGTGTCTTTTATACAGGTAACAAGTTCAAACAGGTGCAATTAATACAGGTAACAAGTTCAAACAGGTGCAATTAATACAGGTAAAGAGTGCAGAATAAGAGGGCTTCTTAAAGAAAAATTAACAGGTCTGTGTGAGCCAGAATTCGTACTGGTTGGTAGGTGATCAAATACTTATTTTATGCATTAAAATCCAAATTGATTATTTAAAAATCATACAATGTGATTTTCTGGATTTTTTTTTTTTTTTTTTTTTTTTACATTTTGTCTCAGACAGTTGAAGTGAACCTACGATAAAAATTACAGACCTTTACATTCTTTGTTGGTTGGAAAACCTGCAAAACAGACAGAGGGTCAAATACTTATTTTCCCCACTGTATATAAAATAAAAATCTGGATGGACCACAACAATCTGGTTAAAAATAAAATATAGTGCTAAAAACTTTCATTCACTTACATCAGAGTTTGACATTGCATCTTAAACTGGCATTACTGTGAAGTCAGAACATAAAATCAAACCCTAACGTCGGCTCTTTTTGAAAGCAAAATAACATACTTCTAGGAAAAATTTGAAGAAACTAAACATCAGGGCCAGTTTCTTATATTCAGTTTCCACTGTTATTTTGATTATTCTGAGTGTGTAGATGTGGCAGGTGGTAACTTGGGTTGGGTGGTCAGGTTGGTCGCTGTGATTGGTGATGAAATAGTGGACTTAGTAGAGGACCAAGCTGAGATGCATGCACATCATTTAGGAGAGGTTAACTCACCTGTTCCAGACTAATATGACCCCAATGACCAACTTTGAGATATGTGCCAAAATCTCTATCCAGGACAAACAGCCCAAAATGACCACACCCCTTTTTTTATCCCATGTTACTTCAAATACAGATGTATTTTCTAAACAGCAGCAGCTAGAGATTTTCCAAGGTGTTGAACATGTTGAAAATGACCAGTACATCTTTGGGAAGGTCAAAGAAAAGTGTAAAATTTCTATTTTGATATTTTAAGAGAAAATGGCTAAAATCAACGTATTACCACACATCAAAAGAAAATGAACATTTTCCAAATATGAAATTTTTATTTTCAGTTCTGCTGTTATCAATGGAAAATGCATTTAAAGTGGAAAATACAAAACAAACCTTGTATCTTTGGCAGACAGCAGTATCTAGAGGTCTTAAATGCATTAAAGATTATCAGGGAGCATCCACAACAGAAAGTTTAACATACTAAATATGTGGTGATTCCAGACTGTCTCTTTGTGGTGTGTCGGTGATGTATGTATGTGCAAAATAAAACAAAACACTACTCCAGGTATGTTTTTGACGAGAATAAAACATCATAACTTTATTACAAGCTCAAACGTTGATGTTGTGTGATAAAGGCCTTTTAATAATCAAATGGGCTCACTTCCAGTTGGCTAGAAATTACTAAGGGCGTTCCACAGGGGTCGGTCCTCGGACCACTCCTCTTCATTCTATATATAAATAATGTTACAGACAATGTTTCTGGTGCTAAATTTCATTTTTACACAGATGATACTGTGTTATAGACCTCAGCGTTCGCATTAGAATTAGCTCTATCCCAGCTGCAGACTGCTTTTAATATTGTCCAGTTAAATTTGAATTACTTAAAACTTGTTTTAAATGCAGCCAAAACCAAATGCATGTTGTTTTCAAACTCCAAATCTGAATCACTTCTTCTCACGGAGTACAAACTGAACAAGTGTCTCAGTACAGATATCTTGGGATTTTAGTTGACGACAGTCTCTCTTTTACACCTCACATCCAGCAGCTGGCAAAGAGACTGAAAGTGAATTTAGGTTTTTACTTTAGAATCAAGTCTTGTCTGTCGTTTGAGGCCAAAAAGAGATTGGTTGCATCTACTTTTATGTCTGTGTTGGATTATGGTGACGTAATCTACATGAATGCTTCTGTTCAAAGTCTGCGTGTTTTAGATTCCGTTTATCATGGTGCCTTAAGGTTTGTCACCCACTTAAAATGTCTCACCCATCATTGTTTGTTGTATTCTCGTGTTGGTTGGTCAGATCTGTCTTCTCGAAGAAAAAGCCACTGGCATCTTTTAATTTACAAATGTATTTTAGGCTTGCTTCCCTCATATCTCCAGGTTTTTATCAGCACAAAAGCTGCAGGTAGTTATAGTCTGCGCTCCCAGGATCTGCTGTTGCTGTCTGTTCCTAAGGTCAGAACAGAACGGGGAAAGAAGGCTTTTAAATTGGCCGCGCCCTTCACCTGGAACAACTTACAAAATGACCTTCAGGAGCTGGTCTCTTTAAGCACTTTTAAAGCACTGGCCAGGACTCTCTTAGAAAAGAGATTTTCAATCTCAGTGAGCTTTTCCTGGTTAAATAAATGTTTGAATTGAATTGAATAATAACTCAAAGAAATAATGGCAAAACTCACATGTAAGTAAAAAACAAAAACAAAAAAGTGATTAATCAATTACTAAAATAATCGTTAGTTGCAGCTCTAGTTCGTTTTACGAGTGAGAGCATTTTACAGATTAAATGTGAATAAACCAGTTTTGAGTTTCTCAGTGTGCATGCGTTTTCAAAACTGGTGACAGTGTTACTTTGTGCACAGCAGAACAACGTTGTCAGTTGCTTTAGGCCCTAATTTTGTATTTTATTGACTGTACAGCACAGCACCCATTTGGTGCATTTACCAGAACAGAACAGATCAAAATACTACAGAAGACAGAATTTTTACTTGACAGTTTGAAGTGAGTTTTCTTTTTTCCAGAGGTCTTCATACTCATTACACTTCACCAGAATATAGAAAATTTGACTTGCTCTTTTAACCCTCTGGGGTCTGAGGGCATTTTTTGGACAGTTCACTCACCTGGCATAAATGTTTTATTATTGCTGTTAACAGCTCTCCCTGCATCCCACAATCAAGTTTTATGTCTTTTTTTTTCAGGACAACCTGTGCTTTCATAATATATATGCTTTTGTTGTGTTTTATAAGTGTAATAAAGGTTTACAAGAAGAAATAAGAAAGGAAAAAGTAAAGCTGAAAATAATTTTCCACACACATATTTCAAAACACACAGCAAACTATAATAAACAACTGTTTTGAGACTTTATAAAGGTAATTTGAGGTCTTGTATGAAAGAATGTACAACAAAAACGGTCAAACAATAAACACAAATGCACATTTTGAACAATATCTACAAAATGGTCTATGCGTTTATGCTCCAGTCTGAGGAGCAGCCCCTCTCCCTCACCTCATTTGGTAAACAGTGCTTTACGCCAGGGGGAGAGAGCCACAGAGTTATCCAGTAACATTCAAATGCAAACTAGTGGAGCAATCCTGATAGTTACACACTCTTTGTTTGAGCATGTGAGATTGTCATGCAAGGCTCTCCGTCTGCTTTCACTTTCGCTGTGCGTAATGGCGCAGGGTGCATTGGAGGAGTTAGTGTTGTGAAAGTGTAGGAACACGGACCCACAACAGGGGGCGCAATGAACGGACAATGGAGGAAGGTGAATAACAAGGTTTACTATTGTGAAACGAGCACAATGAATACAACAATCACAATTTGGGGTCGAATCCGCTGGTGTCGTGTGGGCAGGCTCGAAGGTAGGAGACGTCCGTCTCAGTCGAACCGAAACCACCCAGATCTCCTCTGCCACCGAACCCTGGAAATACTGGAACCGCCAAGTCCCGAATTCCCAGGTGGCCACTGCCTCCGCTCGTCGGATCCGGTACTGCTGGCGGGAGAGAGCAACAACACAGGCGTGGATGCGACAGCACCCAGCAACGGAGAGGGGAGAAGCCGCCTCCACCTCCAGTTACAGTATGACAGGCAGGTGAGTACTTATCTAAGCAATTCAGCTGTCCTGAAAAGGTTTAACAAATCTGTTAGCTATGTAGTCAGAATATAAATGCAGAGAACGTTACCTTCGTCTAAAGGCGATATCTCGGCACTGAGGTGGAGACGCCGTCCTCCTGATATACCTCTGTGCTGAGTGGAACAGCTGTGTCCGGTGATGGGTGACAGCTGTCACCCAGGCTGCTCCCATAAGGCGGCAGCGCCCTCTGGTGCCTGGAGCCCGCACTCCAGGCAGGGCGCCCTCTGATGGTGGTGGGCCAGCAGTACCTCCTCTTCAGCGGCCCACACAACAGTTAGGGGCCTATTCAAACGGGTCAACTCATAAGATATCACTCCTGAAAATGATCTTTGGTTCATCACGTGAGGTAAATCTGGCCCACGATTGGATTTTGGAAAACCACGTGACGGTGAACCAATTCCGATTGGACACTCACATTGCGCATCATCACACAGCTTCTATGAGGAGTACAAACATGGCCCATGGCTGGTTCGAAAGTCCGCGGAGTTAACTTTAAAGCAAAAATAAAAAGGAATTTTCTATCTTATATCATTAAAAAGTTATTTATAATTTAGTAAATTTTGGTCCCAGCCATCATATACCAGACCCCATAGTTTGAAGTGAGTTTTATTTATTTCAGAAGGCTTTATACCTGTTAAAATTCACCAGAATATACAAAATTTGACTTGGTCTTTTAAAATATTTCTGGGGGAGCACCCCCAGACCCCCTATAATCAATACTGTATTTTTACTTCACAGATTGAAGTGAGTTTTCTTTGTTTCAGAGGGCTTCATACCTGTTAAAATTCACCAGAATATACAAAATTTGACTTGGTCTTTTAAAATATTTTTGGGGGAGCACCCCCAGACCCCCCATAATCAATACTGTATTTTTACTTCACAGATTGAAGTGAGTTTTATTTATTTCAGAGAGCTTCATACCTGTTAAAATTCACCAGAATACACAAAATTTGACTTGGTCTTTTAAAATATTTCTGGGGGAGCACCCCCAGACCCCCCATAATCAATACTACACCCTGCCCCCACCACCCTTTGTTCAGGTTTTGCATTTTTATGCTTTGTCTTGTCTCTCCTTAGAGGCTCTTTAGAATACATTTGTATGCTGCATAATGTGTTTATTGTATTTATTGAGGAAAAAAGAGTGTGTGCCCCCACTACACCACATTTTAGGGAATTGCTGGATGGATGGCTGGATGATTATTGCCAGGAAAAAATTTCAGTCAGATGAAAATTTATTGCTTTAACCCATGTATTCTACCAAAGAATCATCCTGCTTCTGTCTTCAAATATGTTGTAACTCGTCCACACGGCTTTTGATTTCACAGCTCAAAACAGGAAAACAAAATTAAAATGAAAATATGTTTGTGTCTCAACTGTTTAAAGGATATTAACTGTCATATTCTGCTGGAACTTATTAATAATATTAATATTAATAATATTATTTGTAATATTACCATTTCTTCACTGCTGCCTTTAAACTCTATTTTTTCAACAAACTACAGGAAATTTCAAGAACTCACTGTGGTTTTATTTTGCAGCATATTACTCTTTAAACAAACTCACTTTTTTGTCTGGATCCTCCTCTGTGTGGTCTTCAGGTTGTGTTGATCTGCTGTCATCAGTCTCCTCCGACGTGCTCTTTACATCATCATCATCATCATCATCTGTATATATGAGATCAGAAATTATCATGATGCACTAAACGAGGATAAAGAGTGTCGGTTAACTCGATGACAGACTGTGTTCATACACTTTACTCCGAGAATAAACTCCTGGGATAAAGTAACATGAATCACCAACATTAACTTGAACTAAATCCACACATTTGGCCAAAAGTACGTCTCGTAAAAAAAGAAGAATGGTGCATTCGAGTGATTTTTATCAGGACTTACCTCCAGGCTTTCCGGTGTCTCGGGTGAACTTTCCTCCGGTGGAAAACCGACTTTTACTCCAGTGTGCTCCTCGGAGGGTCTGTTCAGGCTCCACGGACAACAGCATTAAACTCTAGTGCCTAAAACTCTTGTGAATGGGTGATTCTTTAACTATGGGCACTATTGGCCTTGTAAATGTCATTGCCACCACACCATTGCCTTACAATATAAAGCGCCTTGGGGCAACTGTTTGTTGTGATTTGGCGCTATATACATGTGCTCTGATGTCACTGTTTATCTCCATAGAAACTACCAAAACAATCTTTCATACAAACTGTTTAAAGGGACATTACAGTGTTGTGGTGGAAATTACGGCAATAGTGTGGGACAACTACATTTTGTTTTAAAAAATCACAACAGTTGTATGACATTGAATACCCCAATTATGTTTTGATTATTTTACTGATATTTTATTCAGAGATATTTTAAAACATTAGAAAAAACGTTTCTTTACCATTCATTTTTATCATTGAAGATCAAAAGTCTGGGTGTGGGACAAGCACAAAATGGCAATATTTGCATATAATGATGCTGAAAAAGGTGAAAAAGTCATCATAGACTACTAGAACAAATTTCTTAACACACTTTCTGTTATATGGCTGGGGGGGCCTGGCTGCCGGTTTGTTTCTGTCTTTTGTTTTCCTCCCAGGTGGCGTGCGTTTGGGACTGAGTGGCTGTGTTGCTGAGGCTGTCAGGACCTCACCCTGATCACCTGCGACTCGTCAGGACTCACAGCTGTGGTGCATCTGGATGGATTGGAACATGTTGGCATTTAAGACTGGAGTGCACAGTGTGTATTTGCCAGAGACTCGACCTTGTGACCAGACGGGTGAGATCGTCGTCTCGGGAGCCATCTCATCAGCAGCGGATGCTGAGAACGTCCAGGTTTGATGCACAGTCTGTGAAAGAGGAGGGGGTGAGGTTTCACGCTCGTCAGCACACTTCCTGAGGTACGTTAGATTTTGTGACTAACAGTTATACAGTCAGTAAATGTGGTGTCCCTCACACCTTATTGTATTGAGCTGTTTGTTAGTCATGTATCAGCTTCCACTGCAGTGGAGTTTTGTGAACTGGATGTTCCATGCCTGCAGGTTGGGAAGCTGATCAGTAATCAAGCCAGGAAGTGTTTGCTGTTTGTACACCTTTAAGTGTTCTGTGTGTAGAGTGTGGACTCACATAATGGTTCCTTCTTTCACAGACTCGGTTGTTGCGGCCACCTGGGGGGTGTCGGCGGGGTCCTTGGGTCCGAAACAGCTTCTGGCTCCGGACCGTTAGCGCTGCTGGGAGCGCACCACGCCAGGCCGCACCTTTTTGTTATTATATTATCACTGTTATATATTAAATTCAATTAGCCTTTGTACCGTGCTCTGCTTATTTCATACTGGGTCCTTCAAACGCTGGTCGGTTCTCCGAGCTGCGTCCGACACATAACACTTTCATTGTAAAGATAACTATAAAAGTGTGAAATTTCCCCTTTTTTCTGTTTTTCATACAATATGATCAAAGGACATAATAAGTGCCTGTAGTCTAAGAATCACCCGAATATATTCTCTGGGTTTATAGACGTTATTGTATTTGCGTTTGTTAAATTTCACGCATCTTAAATGTAGCAGACACGGATTATCTGGAATTTTGTTTGGCAAGTTTTCAAGGCCACTACTGCCATCTACTGGCCAGTAGTGTTCATGGCAGTATTTGCCCCAAGTACTAAGCGTCTGGGCACCAGTAGATGGCAGTGTTCTATTTATTTTAATTTTTATATCAGAGATGGTGGTCAAATCAACTTTTTGGCTTTGCAAATGGCTTTTTTTTTTTTTTTTTTTTTTTTTTTTACAAATTAAGTTTAAAAACAAAACAACAACAAAAAACATTACAAGACAGCTCTGCGGTTGGATGCTTGTAGCTCTTCAGCAGCAGTAGGTGGTCGTGAGATGTTAAAGCTTGTTACTCCACTACACGATGTAGGACGCGCGATTAACCTGAAACTCGGTCCAAAAATTCTAGCACGAATGAAAAATCATCTGAAAAATGGCCAAAACACGCACAGTGTAAAGCCAACATGTATGTGTCAAGATAAGGCTTTTCAGAACTGACCAATTGTTAACCTTGTCCTTTGTTTTATCTGTTTTTATTATTTATTATTGCATTTTAACCCGTGAAGTGCTCTGTGACTTATGTCTGTGAAAGGCACTATATAAATAAATTTACTTACTTACTAATATTGAGTGCACGTTTTACAACATCATAAAACATGCACACATCAAATGTGCGCACGGCATTAATAAAACATGCGCACATTCTCTCCACATGCAAAACATTTTGCGATGACACTTCCAGGGCTCCGCAAAAATGCCTGTTTTTACAAATAAAAATGGAATATTTTACAAAAGCACATTTATCTTTAAACCAACACACGACACACGTCACATTAACGTGTTGGTTTGCATAATGAATGACTGAACCAATCAGTGTTTAGCAGAGGCACTTTTACCCAGAATGCTTTGTGGTCTGTGTTTGTTACAAAACCTCAGAATTAGTGCATTATTCAACATTAAAAGATATATGTTATATTTTAACTTTGTACAAATGACAGAATTGGCAATAATTGAGTTATTCTATCAGTATTTTCACAAAACCATAACTTAGTATGACTTTATTTTTCAAGACCTCCGCCTGACCGGAGCATTATGATTAGCCAAAAGCTGTTTTTGTGGGTGCTCTCAAGATTTGTCTGTGCAGCTTCCTACAGGGGGCAGCATGGTCAAACATAGAAATACTGACTTATTCTTTGGGTCTTTTGTTGCTTTTGATGTTTTCAAAAGCGATCTTCGTCTTCTTCTTCTGTGTGTGTGCGTTTCTAGGTCTGCTGGGGGCTCCCCTACCATTCTGAGGGGGGAGCAGCACATTAGTGTTTTAGCTTTTCCTCGATCCGTGTAAGAGCTTTTGCAGTTTCTCTTAATTTGGTTGTATCTTCTTCAAAGATATCCTCCGTTGTTACTTTTGGGCATTCTTGCCTTGACTTGCTGGCATTCCTCTAGTACCGTATTTTCCGGACTATAAGTCGCACCGGAGTATAAGTCGCACCAGCCACTTTATCCATTATAAAGAAAAATAAACCATAAATAAGTCGCACCGGAGTATAAGTCGCACCAGCCACTTTATCCATTATAAAGAAAAATAAACCATAAATAAGGTCCACTGGACTATAAGTCCCATGGACATACAGGTATGTTAACATGAAAAGTTCAGATGATAATATTGTGACGGCTACCGTTTTCGGATGCATATTTCACCAGTCGCAACTTGTAATCTGCAGAGTATGATTTTCTTTTTGGTGGCATTTTTTCGGGCCTTCTCCGTTGTCTTGTTAAGTTATCAGTAACGTTAAAATTTTTATTTTTCTATGGTAGTCAGAAGTCGCAGGAACAGTCACACAAGCCTTGAGTGCCCTCTCGTGAGCTGCATTTTACCTACGGATATGTTTGTATTTTGCGGACCACATTGCAAGCCGAACCATGCAGCGCCTACCTGCGCAGCTCATGACCGCCCAGCGGTGTCGATCCAGCTCCTTCCAAGTGCAGACGCTAATCCTCCGCCGTCGCTCAGTGCTCCCATGCAGCTCTCAGCGTCAACTCTGCTCACACTGATATCCAAGGGTTGAAGCTGTTTTGTTAGCCGTCCCGGAATAAACACCATGTTCGTCTGCTTCAAACGCTTTTCACAATCATCGACGCCAGCTCCTTCCAAGTGCACACGCTAATCCTCCGCTGTCGCTCACCCGGTGCTCCCACGCAGCTCTCAGCGTCAACTTAAACACTCTGCTCACACTGATATCCAAGGGTTGAAGCTGTTTTGTTCGCCATGCTGGAATAACAGCAAGCACCGTGTTCGTCAGCTTCACACGCTGTGGGTGAGGTGAGGAATACGCATCCAAAGTTCTGTTCTCTGATTGGTTATCGCGACCAGTGTGAACTATAGGATGGCCGTCATACTACAGTGCCCATGATGCATTGCATTTCCTTTTCCGGTGGCCATTTAAAACATAGATCGACTCTGTCACGTGTTGTTTTGACCGTTGGGGTTTTACATAATTATTGTATGGCTTTGCCTTACAATATAAAGCGCCTTGGGGCAACTGTTTGTTGTGATTTGGCGCTATATAAAATTGATTGATTGATTGATTGATTAAAATTGTTTTGTTACAGTAAATTAATTGAGATCCTACCAGTATATTTTTCATTTATAAGTCGCACCGGAGTATAGGTCGCACCCCCGGCCAAAACATGTAAAAAAGTGCGACTTATAGTCCGGAAAATACGGTATATGTTTTTGAGTTTCCTCCTCAGCATTGCAGAACCTACAGGATACATTGGCATATTTATTCCTATAGCTGCATTTTACTGCCAGCATTCTTGTTCTTGCCATCATGATGCTATGTGCTTCCATCCTGTTTAGTTTGTCCAGGTAGGGTTTCCTTTTTCCTACTTCCAACGTTTTTACGTTTTCAATGTAATGTTTTACCTTTGATTTGATCTCTCCTTGTTCTTTGATATTCTTCTTTAGCTGTTCGCCTATTTTCCTTTTTATATCTCCTTTGCTTTTTTGATCTGTTATCTGCAGTTTATCCTTAATCCTGTTGACTTCCCTTTTCCATGGTTTACTATTGTTGATTATTCTTTTCATTAGGTCTGATCCTACTGTATTTATCCTTTTTTGGAAGTTGACCTTGTTTTTTTGTATTATATGGTCTATATCCCAGAGCCCTGTTTCCGCCCTGTTTCTGATCGTATTAAAAATCAATTTCAGCTTCTTAGTAATTGCAAATGTACCAGAGACAACACCGGAATTTATCGGTTATCGATTATCTGTAACTTCCGATACATTTTTGGGTGGTTTATCTTTATCAAAGATAACTTTTCAGTTATCTTATTATCTGTTATCGAAGTTCATTTTTTGGTTATCTGTGCCCACCACTGCAGCAGATTGTCAGTTATTACACCCCCCTCACTTCCAGATTGCCTCGTTTGAAAGGGACTCATTTGACCGTGGTAATACTGAAGTGGGGGGTTCTGCATGATTGGATGCATGGCCAAAAAAAAAACCCTGACCTTTGTCATTCTGTGCAGGAATCACAGTGAGAAGGTGGATGGTGGCTACAAGGGTCCATGTGACTTAAATATCAGTAAAACTGTGCTGATCACTGAAACTTGAAGACATTTAATTACAGTTCAGATTTATTAATTTTAGAAATGTCAGATGGTAATAAAAAAAACAAGAAAAATGATGCCTCCATTCACATGCTGGTTGTAGAAAAAAGCAAGATTTCCAGGGTGAGGGGGAGATATACTGTTGTTACACTGTTACACCTGCTGCTGTACCTGTAAGGTCAGAGGTCAAACCATCAGCGACAGAAGTCGATGGTGGAGGTGGAACGAGGAGCGTCTTAAAGGTGAACAACATTTTTGCTGAATCAGCGGCGTTTCTGATTCTGTCATGAAGACAATTTGGCAGCAGAAATACTGGAAGATCAACATGACAGAAGAGACGGACATGAACTGAGGACAACAGGGTGTCCACATTTACAACGCTGACGTTCAGCTGCTCTGATCAGTTTCAGTTCTGTGTTTTCTGGAGTTGCATTTATTTGCTTGTTGGGATGTTCTGAGTCTTGTACTCCGATGTGACTTATATAAATCACACATTTCTCACTTTGAATACTGATTGTTTATATTCAGCACAGTTCAGCTAATCCGATAACAGATAATTATCAACGCTAATGTTTTTGCTTGCGGATTAGCTTTTCAGATAAGTTTTAAAACCATCATCAGACTAATTAGCTTCCGATAAATTTAGTTACAATAACTTTCAGTCTGATAATTTTTTTTTTTTTTTTTTTTTGGTAAAAAACGTTTGTAAACCCTAAAATCAAACATGTTAGTCCATCTGTTGTGTGTTTTTGTAGCAGACTGGCTGCCTGTCACTTGCTGATGATGTCATCATTAAGCACAAAACATGATTGGGAGGTAGATGCAGGAGCATCGTGGGTAGTGTAGTTTAGGTTCACTTTGGACATTACAGTGTTATCATCAGCTTGACAAAAAAATGGACTAATTTTAACATTATTTTATTTCTTTGTGGCTGATGGTATAATTTAATTGCCAAGACTCAGTGGTGGAGAGGAGCTCTCACGGCACAGCTGTGTGGACAGAGGGACTTTTCTTCACTGTTTAGACCAGGGGTAGGCAACCTGTTCCAGAAAGAGCCATGAGGGTGCAGGTTTTCTTTGCAGCCGCTGACTCCACCAGGTGATTTCACTGATTAATATCATTTTGAGCAGATGGAATCAGTTAATCAGTGAAATCACCTGGTGGAGTCAGTGGCTGCAAAGAAAACCTGCACCCTCATGGCTCTTTCTGGAACAGGTTGCCTACCCCTGGTTTAGACACTGTTTTGGATTTTTTTTTTTTTTTTTTTAAGGATGCTTTATGTGGACTATTTATTCAGATGAATCCCACTAAAACTAACAGGTAAGAATTTATATTTACTATGTGTCTTTTGTTCTGCCAATCAATGCATTAATAGACGTATTTTGGTTGTTTAAGCCTCAGGGTTGAAAGTGTGTGAAAAAAGCAGCAGCTTTTTAGTTCATAAATGACATTGTATCTAATACCGAGATGAACTGTCACAGTTCACCTCAGTATTGAGGCTTGGTAAAGGCTAATACTGTGTTTTACTGCTTTGGAAAGATGTTGACAGTGTTTGGGGTTTTATTTTTTATTCATTAATTTTTTGTGCGTTCTTATGTGTTTGTGTTCCTTGAATTTACCCAGCAGTGAAAAGTGAAAGTGAAAGTGGTTTATTAGAAGCCGACAGTGTAATCTGATCAGACCGCGTCCAAATCAATACTAAAAATTTGGTGTTTCTGTTGATGAAACAGTCGACATACAAACGGGTCAGCAGGGGTCACAGGGGTCATGGCAGGGTTCAGGTGAACAGGGATCACAGAAGAGACAGGAAGCTGAAGTACGACATAAACTGAACACAGATTCTCTACGTAAACGTTAATTATACTAATTAGTCATTTGAAGGCTTTTTAAAGTCGGTCAGACTGATCAAAGACAACAAACTGTCGTGAAGAATTAAAGAGCAGCACACGGTACGAGCAGGCCGCTGTGTGTCTCTGGGACTGACCCCAGGACGGCTGAACTGGGTCTGATTCTTTCCAGACGCGCCGTCACTTTATTGGTTGGATTTTTTACAACAGTTCGAGCTGCAACAAGTTGTCAATAAGATGGTGGTGTAAAATGTTTACTCAGTGAGCTGAAGAGCAGCCAGTCAGCTTTATGGGATCCTGATCCTGGAGACGCTTTGGACATGTTCAGACCCAGAGTGTCCAGGGAGAAGAACGCTGAACAAGACAAAGACATAAGACTAAATCAAATAAATGGACAGGGACGGTGTTGTGTTTTGTCTCTGGAGACAAACAGAACAAACACCAAAAGTCAAAATGGACAGACATGTGACAGCTTGTCTGAGGATTAAAGCTGATGATCTTACGATGAAAGTCCACATATGAGACATGAGGTTAGGACATATGTCCCCCCACCTCTGAGATGGTTTAAATGTCAAAAATATGGACATGTTGCGGCAGTGTGCAAAGAGAAAGACGTGTCAGGTGATCAGGAGGACATGAAGACGGAAAACATGGAGGAGGAGACAAACTGAAATGTTGCAGCTGTGGAGGAGAACACAGCTTGGTGGGTCGTGGACATGCAGTCAGTTAAAAAAAAACAGCAGATGTCCAGCGTGTAGGACTCTAGAAGACAGTGTCCAAGCAGAAGACTCATCTAAAAGAAAGAGGACAGACAATGGTTAAAAAAAAAATGGTGTGGAAACTGTGACAACATGATGGAAAAAAGATCTGATGTCTGTGAGCAAGACAGACTTTAGACTGATGATGGGACGCTGTGGGTAAGAGGCTGAAATCTAGAATAACTTAGAAACAAAATGCAAACTTCAGGAAGGAAAGTTGAAGAATGGACGAATAAGTGGGGATTTCAACTACTGAATGTTTGTTTTTTAACTATAAATCAGTACCCATGACTTTGGACAGAAACTGGAATGAGTGCATGTGGTGAGATTTCTAGGAATGTTTGATGAGAAGACCATGAGACCTGGTGTGAGCATATTAGCAATATTAGAGTTAAGTGTAAAAAGATGAACAATGTTCTGCCTGTCGGGTGAGACTGGGAACATGAGCAAGATCTGCTAAACATCTACTGTCTCTTATGAGGACAAAACTGGATTATGGATGTATTGATTATATGTCTGCAGCAGGAACCCGCCTCAGAAAGTGAACAGATGGAGCCTTGACATCCATCAATATGAGGCAGCAGTGAAGAAGAGATCATCTGATCTAATTATTGATCATCACTTAGATATGATTGGGTTATGTGAAACCTGGCTTAAACTACAGCTGTCCTCCCCTTAAATGAGGCCTGCCCACCAGCTTATACATTTAGTCACGTCCCTAGTGATGTGAAGCAAAACGGGGGTGTTGCTGTTATTTATAAATCTAGGTTTAGCTTATTAGCTGTTGGGGGTTACAAATATAACTCCTTTGAGCATCTGTTTCTCCGCTCCACTCAGGATATTACACATTGCCAAGGTCAGAAGAATAAAAATCAGTCGGCTTACTTTGTCACTGTATATAGGCCTCCTGGCCCATATTCTGAATTCTTAGATGAATTTGGTGTGTTCATCTCTAACTTGTCAACTAGTACAGATAACATTCTGATCATTGGTGACTTTAACATTCATATAAATAAGCCTTCTGATCCCCTCTGCAAATCATTTATGGAAATTGTGGATGCATTAGGATTTCGGCAATGCATTCGGGATTCAACGCACATTAGTGGAAATATCCTGGATCTGGTTCTCGCACATGGTATTTGTAATGGAGGCCAACAGGTGTCGCTGTGCAGATGTAGTTAGTAAACCTCACTCCCAACAGTTCAAAAGGATTCTCTGGTCACCAGGCCAGAGCCCTGGGTTTTGGCCTTCTGGTTAGAGAGTCCAACTCCAATGCCGGAGATCGTGAGTTCGCGTCCCGAGGGGAGCGAATGGGTGGAGTCATAACACCACAACACAGAGTGCAGCCATTACATATTGCTGTCACGAATATTGACATCATGCCTCTTACATCAGTGGTGTCTGATCACTCACTTATTAAGTTTACAGTTTCACTGCCATGTTTAGTGGAACAACAACCTCATTTATCACTGCAGCGATGCATCAACTCCTCAACTAAGACTGAACTAGAAGCTAGACTGCCTGATGTCTTAGCTTCACATTTGACAAACACCCAGTCAGTAGACAGGCTTGTGGATAGTTTAAACTCAGTGCACAAAACTACACTCGACATGATTGCACCACCTGTGTTAAAACCGTGCTCCCCCAAAACACAGTCACCTTGGTTCAATGATTATCTGCGTGACCTCAAGCATAAAGCAAGAGGTCTAGAACGGAAATGGCGTCGTTCAAAATTAGAAGTATTTCACCTTGCGTGTCGCGATGCTATCTTAGACTATAAACATGCATTATTGGCTACAAAGCGGACTTACTACTCTGATTTGGTCAACAAAAACAAGCATAACTCAAAGTTCTTGTTCAACACGGTGGCAACACTTATGCATGGACAACCACCTGTAGTTCGCTCTCCTTTTACAGCACAAGATTTCCTGGATTACTTTGAGAAGAAAATAGAAGACATTAGGTTGAACATATCCCAGCATGTTTTGTTATATGCTTTTTACTGTTTTAATTCATTTTATTAGTAATTGGAGCGGGCTGTGGCCTCAACTTTACCTAAATTCTTGGTCTTTTAGTGAGGTTTAGGGCTAGTGGCCGGCGATCACCTCAGTATTTCTTCTGTTTTTCTTGTTGATTAATGCTGGCAAATTATACAGTATTTTTTGTCTTTCTGATGCTTGATTCTGATTTTTCTCTGTTGAAGGTGCAGCTCCATCCAGATATGGGAGTTGTGTTCGTGTTGGCGATCCTCCTGTCCTGTGCGCCAATAGCATTTCTTGTATATTTGTGCGTGAGTTGTTCTGTGAATTGTTCTGTAATTTATGTCTGTATCATGGCCCAAGCAGAGGGTCACCCCTTTGAGTCTGGTCTGCTTGAGGTTTCTTCCTCAGAGGGAGTTTTTCCTTACCACTGTTGCTCTGGGGGTTGGTGAGGTTAGACCTTACCTGTGTGAAGCGCTTTGAGGCAACTCTGTTGTGATTTGGTGCTATATAAATGAAAATAAATTGAAATTGAAATCTGTCAGTGTACACGGTGGAGTGAATGGAATGATGTCTGAACTCCAGTGGATGGAAGAACAAAACCAAAATCAAAGTTTGGTCAAAGCTTCTGAGAGTTTATCAGCAAGAGGTCTGTGTTTTTATTGTAAAACACCAGAAACTGCTGATCAGGCACAAAATATGAAGGAAAATCAGTGGTTTATTTAAGGACAACAATCTAAGTTTCACACTGGAGAGTTTGTTAGGGACAGAAACACAGAATGTATGCAATCTTTTATTGGAATATCTTTGAATTACAGATTTGATGGAAAATAATATACTTATTTCCCTTCATTTTTCTCCTTGTCTCTGTGACTCCCCTCCCCATACTCCAGTCCAGTAGGTGGCGGTAACGAACCCATAAAGAAGTGTTTCCTGTTGTGTTCCGAGGCTAAAGCTAGTTAGCTTGAGACGCTGGAAACTCTTGTGTGAACAGATCAAACTTCACTCTGTGATCCTCGAATATGTTTTTTGAAGAGCTCCAGAAGCACAAAGGTCGATAGTAAACCGGAAGAAGAAGAAAAGGCGAAGTTAGCGCGAAAAGGTGGAAGAGCTGAGAAGGTTGTTGAAACAGCAGCTAACTGCTGCTAATGAAGCCGAGATATTTGAGTTGGTAGAAACAAACAGATCGAAGAGCAGCAAGAAGAAACGAGTGGATTTAAAGAAGAGAAGAAACTAGTTTTCAAGCCTGAAGTTCGCTGATCCACAGCAGGTTTGTCCACTAAACTTTATTTCAGACCAACTCCACCACATCCAAATGATAGCTGCTAGTTTGTGTTGGAGTTCTGATTATAGACTGAACACCAAATATCAGCAGGAATAAATAAGACAAACTGTGACTTATCATGATCACTTATCAAGCACTCCGGTAAAGTTAGAAAGATGTTCACGGCTCAATAGATCTTAAGAGAAACGTTGTAGACAAACATCACTAGTTTCTAACATCAGGAAGGTGGACAACGAGCTACAACCTTATTTTTATCCTTATGAGTCGGAAAAATAACACTGATCTGAACGAACAGGCGGCAGAGAAACGGAGGCTTAGGGACCGTCAACAAAGTGCAAACACGAAAAAAAGACACCAGAAAATTATTGAATAAATCACTGTAATAAGGAGTGATATCACCAAATTCACTGCACACATACGAAAAACTTTGGAGAATTTTCTATTTTTTTAATTTTCAGTTGCATCAGTGTTATAAGGTAAGATGGAATCAAAGTCACTGCAAAGAGTGGGGTCGTGATGATTATACTACAGCACTCACTTTGGGAAAAAAGTAATTTTATAAAATTTTGGAGAATTTTTGTCGTTTAAATTTTCAATAGCATCAAAGTCATAAGGTGTGGTGACACAAAAATTACTGCACACAATAGTGGGGTCGTGATGATTATAATACAGCACTCAGTTTGGAAAAAAGTAATTTTAAAAAATTTAGAATTTTTTATTGTTTAAATTTTCAATAGCATCAAAGTCATAAGGTGTGGTGACACAAAATTTACTGTACACAATAGTGGGGGTCATGTTGATTATACTACAGCACCCACTTTGGGGAAAAAAGTAATTTTGTAAAATTTTGGAGAATTTTTCATTGTTTAAATTTTCAGTAGCATCAAAGTCATGAGGTGTGGTGTCACCAAATTTACTGCACACAACAGTGTGGTCCTGCTGGTTATATGACAGCACTCAATTTGAGAAAAAGTAATTTTATAAAATTTAGAATTTTTTTTTTTATTATTGTTTAAATTTTCAATATAGCATCAAATTCATGAGCTGTGGTGTCACCAAATTTACTGCACACAACAGTGTGGTCCTGCTGGTTATATGACAGCACTCAGTTTGGAAAAAAGTAATTTTATAAAATTTAGAATTTTTTTTTATTGTTTAAATTTTCAGTAGCGTTAAAGTAATAAGATGTGGTTTCAGCAAATTTACTGCACACAACAGTGTGGTCGTGTTGATTATACTACAGCACTCACTTTGGAAAAAAGTAATTTTGTAAAATTTTGGAGAATTTTTCATTGTTTAAATTTTCAGTAGCATCAAAGTCATGAGGTGTCATGTCACCAATTTTACTGCACACAACAGTGTGTTCCTGTTGGTTATACAACAGCACTGAGTTTGGAAAAAAGTAATTTTAAAAATTTTAGAATTTTTCATTGTTTAAATTTTCAATAGCATCAAAGTCATAAGGTGCAGTGTCACCAAATTTACTGCACACAACAGTGGGGTGTTTATACTACAGCACTCACTTTGGAAAAAAGTAATTTTGTAAAATTTTGGAGAATTTTTTTTATTGTTTAAATTTTCAATAGCATCAAAGTCATGAGGTGTGGTGTCACCAAATTTACTGCACACAACAGTGTGGTCCTACTGGTTATATGACAGCACTCAGTTTGGGAAAAAAAGTAATTTTAAAACATTTAGAATTTTTTATTATTGTTTAAATTTTCAGTAGCGTTAAAGTAATAAGATGTGGTGTCACCAAATTTACTGCACACAACAGTGTGGTCCTGCTGGTTATATGACAGCACTCAGTTTGGAAAAAAGTAATTTTATAAAATTTAGAATTTTTTTTTATTGTTTAAATTTTCAGTAGCGTTAAAGTAATAAGATGTGGTTTCAGCAAATTTACTGCACACAACAGTGTGGTCGTGTTGATTATACTACAGCACTCACTTTGGAAAAAAGTAATTTTGTAAAATTTTGGAGAATTTTTCATTGTTTAAATTTTCAGTAGCATCAAAGTCATGAGGTGTCATGTCACCAATTTTACTGCACACAACAGTGTGTTCCTGTTGGTTATACGACAGCACTGAGTTTGGAAAAAAGTAATTTTAAAAATTTTAGAATTTTTCATTGTTTAAATTTTCAATAGCATCAAAGTCATAAGGTGCAGTGTCACCAAATTTACTGCACACAACAGTGGGGTGTTTATACTACAGCACTCACTTTGGAAAAAAGTAATTTTGTAAAATTTTGGAGAATTTTTTTTATTGTTTAAATTTTCAATAGCATCAAAGTCATGAGGTGTGGTGTCACCAAATTTACTGCACACAACAGTGTGGTCCTACTGGTTATATGACAGCACTCAGTTTGGGAAAAAAAGTAATTTTAAAACATTTAGAATTTTTTATTGTTTAAATTTTCAATAGCATCAAAGTCATAAGGTGTCGTGACACAAAATTTACTGTACACAACAGTGGGGTCATGTTGATTATACTACAGCACCCACTTTGGGGAAAAAAGTAATTTTTTAAAATTTTGGAGAATTTTTCATTGTTTAAATTTTCAGTAGCATCAAAGTCATGAGGTGTGGTGTCTCCACATTTACTGTACACAACAGTGTGGTCCTGCTGGTTATACAACAGCACTCAGTTTGGGAAAAAAATTAATTTTATAAAATTTTGGAGAATTTTTTATTGTTTAAATTTTCAGTAGCATCAAAGTCATAAGGTGTGGTGTCACCAAATTTACTGCACACAACAGTGGGGTCCTGCTGGTTATGCAACAGAACTCAATTTGGGAAAAAAGTAATTTTAATCAATTTTGGAGAATTTTTTGTTGTTTAAATTTTTGTTTTTAAATTGCTGTTCAATTGATTAAACTTCTCTCACCGTAGGCGAAGTGTCCATAGATGCGGCCCTAGCATAGGACTGTGGTTTCGCATGCAGTCCACTGACTATTCATTCGTTAATTCTGATGTATTGTTCCAACTCTATCCATCCATCCATCCGTCCATCCATTTTCTTCCACTTTATCCGGAGTCGGGTCGCGGGGGCAGCAGCTCAAGCAAAGCCGCCCAGACCTCCTGAACCACACACACCTCCCCCAGCTCCTCCGGGGGAATCCCGAGGCATTTCCAAGGCAGCCGAGAGACTTTTATATATTAATGACATATGTTTTGTTTCCAAGTTTGTAAGTTGTTTTATTTGCTGATGACATGACTGTGTTTTGCAGTGGAGATCACTTGGGGCAGGCTCTGGACACGATGGAGAGGGAATTACAAAAGTTCAAGGAATGGTTTGACGTTAACGAATTATCACTTCACTTTGGTAAAACAAAGTGTATCACATTTGGAAACAAGTCCAGAAATTGATGTAGAAATTTATGAGTATACAACGTTGTAATTGAACTTGTTAATGAAACCAAATTTCTCAGGATCTTTATTGACAAAAATCTAAATTGGAAAACGCGCATAAATTATGTTAAATTTAAAATGTCAAAGATCATTGCCATTCTGTATAAAGCGCAGGTCTTCCTCCCCAACACTCATTAGTTACCTTATATCATTCACTACTTGTTCCATACATGATCTACGGCACAGACGTTTGGTGAACCACCTACAAAACTAATAATCAAACTAATAATACAAATCCCATATTTCTTTTTTTTCCAAAAGAAAGCTATATGTTCAAAGTGCAAAACAATCTTCTGCCCCAACGTGTCCAGGACCTGTTTAAAACGAGAGACTCCACTTATAATCTTCGAGGGACACTGTTATTTCAGACCACCGTAAAAAGTCATTGCGTTTCTGTTAAAGGTGTCAATATTTGGAACAATTGCCCAGATAACATAAAATCTCTTGGTACTTTGGTTGGCCTTAAAAGTCTCTACAGAAACTATTTGATTGCTTGCTATAATATGTCAAATTAGGTTCATTGATTTTTGTCTTGATTATGGTGCACTGCTGCTTGTATATTTGCATCATTGAAACTTTTAGTTCTGTGATCAAGTTAAAGTTTGTATGAAGTATATGTATAGTTTTGTATACATATGTATAATTTGTACTTTTAGTTAAAGGGGGTAGGCGTTTATAAGCGCTTTACTTCTGCCTACACCCTTTTGGGCGTATGTGTGCATTGTTGGATTGTTTTTTCTTCTTTGGTATGTTTTGTTGTTCTGCATTTGTGTGTGCGCCAAATAAAAATTCAGTTCAGTTAATATTTTCTCTCTCTCGCTCTCTCTCTCGCTCTCAGATGGTTCCAGCAGGTACGTTAAAAGAAAAAGTGCATGTCAGACATTCTCTGGGATCAAGGTTGGTGTCTCCTACTTTAGAACGCCTGTCCCAGCACAGGGAAACAGCCAGTGGAGCAAACCATGTTTTTATATATATATATATATATATATATATATATATATATATATATATATATACGAGGTCTGTCCAAAAAGTATCAGACCTTTTTATTTTTTTCAAAAACCATATGGATTTGAATCGTGTGCTTGCATGAGCCAACCTTGAACCTTCATGCGCGTCGGTTGCATCATTCCCCTGTGAGCAGGCTTTGTGTGAGCACTGGTCCTCCCCCCTCATTGGATTTTCATTGCGAGGAAAATGTCTAAACGATTTGGAGCTTTGCTGCATCAAATATTTCCAGAAACTGAGAGACAGCCAGGTGGAAACCATTCGGAAGATTCAGATGGCTTTCGGTGACAATCCTATGGGCATCAATCAATCAATCAATCAATTTTATTTATATAGCGCCAAATCGCAACAAACAGTTGCCCCAAGGCGCTTTATATTGTAAGGCAAGGCCATACAATAATTACGTAAAAACCCCAATGGTCAAAACGACCCCCTGTGAGCAAGCACTTGGCGACAGTGGGAAGGAAAAACTCCCTTTTAACAGGAAGAAACCTCCAGCAGAACCAGGCTCAGGGAGGGGCAGTCTTCTGCTGTGACTGGTTGGGGCTGAGGGAGAGAACCAGGAAAAAGACATGCTGTGGAGGGGAGCAGAGATCAATCACTAATGATTAAATGCAGAGTGGTGCATACAGAGCAAAAAGAGAAAGAAACAGTGCATCATGGGAACCCCCCAGCAGTCTACGTCTATAGCAGCATAACTAAGGGATGGTTCAGGGTCACCTGATCCAGCCCTAACTATAAGCTTTAGCAAAAAGGAAAGTTTTAAGCCTAATCTTAAAAGTAGAGAGGGTGTCTGTCTCCCTGATCTGAATTGGGAGCTGGTTCCACAGGAGAGGAGCCTGAAAGCTGAAGGCTCTGCCTCCCATTCTACTCTTACAAACCCTAGGAACTACAAGTAAGCCTGCAGTCTGAGAGCGAAGCGCTCTATTGGGGTGATATGGTACTACGAGGTCCCTAAGATAAGATGGGACCTGATTATTCAAAACCTTATAAGTAAGAAGAAGAATTTTAAATTCTATTCTAGAATTAACAGGAAGCCAATGAAGAGAGGCCAATATGGGTGAGATATGCTCTCTCCTTCTAGTCCCCGTTAGTACTCTAGCTGCAGCATTTTGAATTAACTAAAGGCTTTTCAGGGAACTTTTAGGACAACCTGATAATAATGAAGTACAATAGTCCAGCCTAGAGGAAATAAATGCATGAATTAGTTTTTCAGCATCACTCTGAGACAAGACCTTTCTAATTTTAGAGATATTGCGTAAATGCAAAAAAGTAGTCCTACATATTTGTTTAATATGCGCTTTGAATGACATATCCTGATCAAAAATGACTCCAAGATTTCTCAGTATTACTAGAGGTCAGGGTAATGCCATCCAGAGTAAGGATCTGCTTAGACACCATGTTTCTAAGATTTGTGGGGCCAAGTACAATAACTTCAGTTTTATCTGAGTTTAAAAGCAGGAAATTAGAGGTCATCCATGTCTTTATGTCTGTAAGACAATCCTGCAGTTTAGCTAATTGGTGTGTGTCCTCTGGCTTCATGGATAGATAAAGCTGGGTATCATCTGCGTAACAATGAAAATTTAAGCAATGCCGTCTAATAATACTGCCTAAGGGAAGCATGTATAAAGTGAATAAAATTGGTCCTAGCACAGAACCTTGTGGAACTCCATAATTAACCTTAGTCTGTGAAGAAGATTCCCCATTTACATGAACAAATTGTAATCTAGTAGACAAATATGATTCAAACCACCGCAGCGCAGTGCCTTTAATACCTATGGCATGCTCTAATCTCTGTAATAAAATTTTATGGTCAACAGTATCAAAAGCAGCACTGAGGTCTAACAGAACAAGCACAGAGATGAGTCCACTGTCTGAGGCCATAAGAAGATCATTTGTAACCTTCACTAATGCTGTTTCTGTACTATGATGAATTCTAAAACCTGACTGAAACTCTTCAAATAGACCATTCCTCTGCAGATTATCAGTTAGCTGTTTTACAACTACCCTTTCAAGAATTTTTGAGAGAAAAGGAAGGTTGGAGATTGGCCTATAATTAGCTAAGATAGCTGGGTCAAGTGATGGCTTTTTAAGTAATGGTTTAATTACTGCCACCTTAAAAGCCTGTGGTACATAGCCAACTAATAAAGATAGATTAATCATATATAAGATCGAAACATTAAATAATGGTAGGGCTTCCTTGAGCAGCCTGGTAGGAATGGGGTCTAATAGACATGTTGATGGTTTGGATGAAGTAACTAATGAAAATAACTCAGACAGAACAATCTGAGAGAAAGAGTCTAACCAAATACCGGCATCACTGAAAGCAGCCAAAGATAACGATATGTCTTTGGGATGGTTATGAGTAATTTTTTCTCTAATAGTTAAAATTTTATTAGCAAAGAAAGTCATGAAGTCATTACTAGTTAAAGTTAATGGAATACTCGGCTCAATAGAGCTCTGACTCTTTGTCAGCCTGGCTACAGTGCTGAAAAGAAACTTGGGGTTGTTCTTATTTTCTTCAATTAGTGATGAGTAGTAAGATGTCCTAGTTTTACGGAGGGCTTTTTTATAGAGCAACAGACTCTTTTTCCAGGCTAAGTGAAGATCTTCTAAATTAGTGAGACGCCATTTCCTCTCCAACTTACGGGTTATCTGCTTTAAGCTGCGAGTTTGTGAGTTATACCACGGAGACAGGCACTTCTGATTTAAAGCTCTCTTTTTCAGAGGAGCTACAGCATCCAAAGTTGTCTTCAATGAGGATGTAAAACTATTGACGAGATACTCTATCTCACTTACAGAGTTTAGGCAGCTACTCTGCACTGTGTTGGTATATGGCATTAGAGAACATAAAGAAGGAATCATATCCTTAAACCTAGTTACAGCACTTTCTGAAAGACTTCTAGTGTAATGAAACTTATTCCCCACTGCTGGGTAGTCCATCAGAGTAAATGTAAATGTTATTAAGAAATGATCAGACAGAAGGGAGTTTTCAGGGAATACTGTTAAGTCTTCAATTTCCATCATCACACAGATTAAGGAGTGTTACAACCGGTTTAAAGATGGCGCACAATGGCGGAGGGTGCGCCGCGCTCCGAACGGCCATCGACAGGCTGAAACGACCAGATCATTTCCAAAGTGAACACTGTGTTGATCCGGGATGTCGTCTGACTACCAAAGAAATTGCAGAAGAGGTGGATATCAGCACTTTTTCGGCACATTCCAGTGTTACAGGAGATTTTGTAATGAAAGACATGTGGAAGTTGGAAGTCTCACAGGACATGTTGTGACATGTCCAGCTCTTAACACAATTCCTCGGATACTCACTCGACTGAAAAGCCACCGAAAGCCGCCCGATCTTCCAAATGGTTTCCACCTGGCTGTCTCTCACAGTTTCTGGAAAAATTTGATTCAGCGCTGCTCCAATCGTTCAGACATTTTCCTCGCAATGAAAATCCAACGAGGGGGGAGGACCAGTGCTCACTCAAAGCCTACTCACAGGCGAATGACGCAGCCGACAGGCGTGAAAAAAATCACGCATGTGCACGAAGGTTCAAGGTTGGCTCATGCAAGCACACATGATTCAAATCCATAAGGTTTTTGAAAAAAATAAAAAGGTCTGATACTTTTTGGACAGACCTCGTGTGTGTGTGTGTGTGTGTGTGTGTGTGTGTGTGTGTGTGTGTGTGTGTGTGTGTGTGTGTGTGTGTGTATATATATATATATATATATATATATATATATATATATATATATATATATATATATATATATATATCAGCTCATAGGCATGGCAAATACATTCATGCCAATAATAACGTCTGAAAGGAAATGCTTTTGACAAAAACTAACAGATTTTATTTTTGTTTATGTCCAGAGATCAAGGATCCACCATGTAGAGTTTATTATGTCCAGAGTTTAAGGATCCAGTAACCAATGTCATATTTTACTTTAAGACTCAATAAAATGTTGTTCAATTTCAATTTAATCAGTTTATAAAGAGCCAAATTACAGCAAAATTTACAGAAAAAAAAACAAACAAATTACAGCATCTCAGGGCGCCTCACACAGAACAGTTCAACATAAAAAAAAATTAAAATAAATAAATAAAAATAAAAAAATTCAAATACTAATTAAAAACAGTAAAAGAATAAAACATAAAATAAAAACTACACATAAAGAGAATAAAAATAGGTTTTAAGTCTTGAATTAAAAATGTCCACGGACTCCGACTGCCTCACTGAGGGCCATGTACTGGTAACCCAGAATGAGATTGCCCACTCAACAAACTTCCCCAGCCTTCTGGACATGATGAAGGGACTTGGGCTGTCATAGCTGGCTTTTCCCCTTTGGGTACCCCTAGAATGGCCAATTTTTAGCTTGAATTTTCAAAAGCCCCCCCCCCCCAGTCGCTGTGCTCCCTCGACATTACCACTACACTAAAATTTTATCTTAGCTAGAACCCTGGAGAGTGTACAATTCTTAAAATCAACAAGGAGACGAACGTATAAAAAAAAAAGAAAAAAATTAGATGGTGTATAGAAAAGGAAGTTTTTTCTAATCACGGAGAAAATAAGCACTGTAATAACTGACAAAACGGCATTTGTCACAGCGTATTTTTGGTGATACATGACTGAAAGTGCCGTATTTGTCGCACTGTTGGCTTGTCATAGCCAAGGTGTGCTGTGTGCGGCTGCTGCAGTGCAACACAAAGGCGAAAGATGTTTTATGTATTTCCACGTGAGGACAACAGGCAGAGACATCTGCCTCATAGAGGACAGTTATAAGGTCATGTCCATCAAAACATGGCAGATGTTCTCCAGCTGTGACGTCCAGGAGCAGAGATCTCCACGCCCCCTTGTCTGTTAAGCGCACAGGCCAAAGTGTCACTCTCTGTTTGTGTTATGTGGTCATTCATTTTAGTTATTTGGCATACCTGTCCCGGCGGTGGTCTCTGCATTTGTAATGTTACATGTTGTGTGCACTGAGCTGTCATTTGCATCTGTCAGTGGGCTGTGATCAGCTGAGAGGTGCCTCGCCGTGCTGTGTGCGTCAGACGTGGCTGTCTGGCCCCCATGTGATCATGTCTGTAGATATATATGCAAGCGTGCGGTGGGGTGCACGTGAAACACGCACACGCCACGAGTGTTGCCACACTCATGGTGGCACTCGGACAAATTTCACCACCAGCTTGAAAGTAATCGTCTGCTCACTATTTTCTTGCTGACAGCGTGAATGGCACCATATTTTCTCTGTGTCCAGTGAGCGGTGTTGGATGTTTGTGTGTGTGTCACCTGGAATTTGCCCGACACTGCCGCCAGAGGGATTCAAATGGGCTCTCACAGGGAACTCTCTCTTCGGCTGCTGGTGTGCATGAAGAGTTGATGCAAACAGGTGTACGAGGCGTGGAGGCGGCTCTGAAATTTTCGCGAATGGCAGGCAATTCCTGCTTTGTGCGCTGTCTGCTTCAATCATGTTATGTGTGAAGGGGCCCCGAAGAACACAGGACGTCTCATTTTGGGAAGAAAAAAAAATATTTAGTGTGTTGTAGTTTGTTGCCTGTATTACAGTGTTTGGCGAGAGGTGTCATTTGATTTAAAACGACGATTCGCTTCGAAGTTATTCATTCAGACCGGACTCAGAGCGGCGCAGCATTTGGAGCTGTGCGCTGTCAGGAAAGATGACTTTAAGCTTGCTTTCAGCTTGTTTTCATCTTGGAATATAGTACGTGCCATGGGATTAATATACATGCTGTTGGATTAAACTGGACAGTGTTTGGTACTTTCCCGGAGTAAGTGAGGTCATACTGGACTTTTCCACTACAAATGGGGAGGCCCACGGAATGAACTCAGTGGTGAAGACGATGGAATATGTCTAAGAATGATTCTAACATAACAAGTATAAAGAAAGAAATTTCTAAAGAAATGATTTAAAAGAATGAATTCTCAAAAGCTGAAGTGTTAACAGAAAAGAGGAACTTGAGAAATAAGTTACTGGAAAGGGGCCGCAGATGACTTCCAGTAAGCGAAGGAGAAGGGAGGAGGTTTTGAGTCACCAGCATCCCCATGGTAACCAAGATCGTTTGAAGACAACAAGAGTCCAGCACATATATAAACTGTGAAACACCAGGAAACGGGGTTATTCTTCCAGGGAGAGGGGCTGTTGCCACTTTTCCCCTGTTACGAGGAGATCACAAGACTTGACCATCTTGTGAGCAGCAATTGGAATCGTGGAGTGAGAGGATTGGAGCCATAAGAGATCATTTGAGAGAGTTTTCAACTCCCACTCAGGCCGTCCAGTCACAGAGTAGCAGAGCATTGGAGAATGATCACTGGCCTTAAGTCTGAGTGAGGAATGTTCAAGGTTTTCTCTCTCAAAGAACATCACAGCATACCAGAATGGATTAGATCAACTTTTGGTTGATTGAAGAAGGAATAAACTCTTATGTGGATTAGTTTCCTGAAGGATTACAACATCACACAAGGATCGTGGTCAGCTAACGACTAATAGCTGATGAAGAGGAAATCAAGTTCATCGAGTTGGGGACTTTAACCTCAAAAACCTCCTTCCCTCACTCCTAGAAAAATTAAGAAGTCAATCCAGTCCCAGTCAAAGTAAGATCAGACAGTATTTTTGAATCAAAAACAAAAATCTCTGCCAATCATTATTCTAATTATACTTGAATTACTGTTGTGAAATTATCATCATATAACCTATTTTTGATTATGTTGTCGCACTTGCAAACCTGCAATAAATTTCCAAGCATGCAGTAAAGTGTTAAGGCTCGGACATTGGATTTATTGATGCTTCTTAAGGTGTAAAAGTTAAAGTTTATTGGTGTACAACATCAAAAAGTGCTCTAAAAGGTTAGTCTGGTTTTTAATGAAAATAAACACATCCTGGGGACTCGCTGTACGAGTCACTAAATTCAAATCTAGCAACATTCCAAGAGCCCTGATCCATAAGAGGAGAGCTGCCGTTAACGGGCGTGGCCGGTTCGTATCCTGGTTCCAGGGAAGGCTATTCGACCCGGGGTGCGAGATCAGCGTCAGGCGGGGTGGACGTCCGGATGGAGGCAGTGAGCGGCTAGACAAATCTCCTCGCCACCAGCTTGAACAGCCTTTGTGCAGCCCTGCCGGGTAATACCCGTGGAGACACGAGGTCGGACCCCAGAGACGGAGAGCTGGTTTTGTACACAAACATACTCATCGGAGGGTGAGTGTGTGCTGCTGTAATCTAAAAAATAACGGGAGCTGACACGTGGAGCCGCCGACAGGACCCTGACGACGTGTAGTCGGGTCCGAGGAAGAATCCTGGCCAAAGGAGAGTCTTTGCCATTGGATAGGTGAAAGCCCCTGAGTGGATCACCAAAGGCGACAGTGTTGTGGAGAGTGTCGGTGATGGCCTGTATAGGTTCAGTAACGGCTTGAACATATATGTTTTCCAGAGGTGTGAAAATTTGGAGGCGACCATCAGAAGGACGAAGTCGTACAGACAACAGGAGCGAGTATCCCAGGGAGCTGCGATATGAAGGACGATGAAGCAGACGTGTTCACTGATGGATCGTCTGGACTGGGACGAGAAGCAGACGTGGATAGCTGCTGGATCGTCACGAACCGACGAGGCAGGGAAGCAGGCGAGGGGAGCCTGCTGGATCGGATGTCTCAAGAAAGCAGGTGATGAGGAGTATACGTGCAAAATGGTTGATCTACAAGAGAGAATAGGATCATCAACCCGTGAGTTTCCTGAGGGGAGAAGAAGCGGGGAGAAGGAAGCATGCTGATTTGGAGTTAACCTCTGGAATTAGCGCTGAATAGCCAAGTAGTCTGTCACTCATCCCTGACTCAAGGCGCCCCAGAGAGGCTTTGAGAGGCAGACGACTCGAGACGACAAGGACCATAGCTGAAGTCAAGGAGACGACAGTGGTGGAATCGACAATCTCAGCAACCGAGAGAATAAAGAGATGACAATCATTACGAAACAGTAAGGTTAGTATTAAGAATAAGCAGTGAAAAAATGGCTGAAGAAGAGCCAGGCCCGTATCAAACCCTGAATCCGAACATGAAGAGGGAAAAGAAGTGATTTTCGGCCACATAGAGTGGTATTGTATGTTTGAGGATAATGATACTTGGGCAGAAACAGTTCAAAATATGTCATAGATCAAAGTGTGGAAACTGATGAAGAATGTTTCAAAGAAGCTATGGCAGGAACTATACACACATTAGGGATATATATCCAGGTAGCATAAGGAGGGGCAGATCCTGGCCATTTTGGAGAGCCCACCAGTCCCAAAGGAACAAGACGGGGACCAGAGAGTGGCTTGAGTGGTGGTGTAAACTTCTTGCAGAAGAGTGGAAAAGAGGACAATCACCACCTTAATAAGTCATGAGAAAGTTATGACTCCGTAGTAAAAATGACAGCTGGGTTGTTGGGAGTAGAGACGGTCCTGGTGGATATCAAACAAAATCAGCGTCCGTATATGCTGAGTTTAAGTCCATGGCAGAAACGGCTAAAAGGGTAGGAAGAATAACTTAAGGAACAATATCCTAATAATGGAAGATATGAGTGGAAGTCAGATACTCGACAATGGAAGACGAGGGCAAGATAGATTCCAGGGCCGAACCCGAACAAAAGTGATTAGGAAACAAGCCAGAGGGAAGTGGAGATGAATTAATATCCCTGGGAGGTCCTAATTCTGGGGGAAATGGTCAAGAATATAAAAGCCCGGACCAGCGTCACACAAGCTTTGACCCAGTGTGGCAAAGTTTGCCCTTGGGAAGTGTGAGAGGAACAACCTCAACAGTTAAAAAACAGACAGAATGCCTGGTTGAGCAGGAGAAAAGACGAAGAAGCCTTCAGGGAGTATCTGGACAGATATTCCATCAATCGCCGGAATGTGGGCCCAGAAGCTTGGGACAGCTTAAAGCTGAAGAATGTGTTGCCGGACCGAGTTACCATATTAAAGAGGAAGGGCGTTCGCAGGAGGATCTTTAGAAAATCTAAAGCAAAACCCAACATGTATACATTGAATCTGACTATATGGAGTACTTGAACCCTATGCCCGAAGGAACCAAAAAAAATGGTGACCCAAGATGGAAGACGGGCATATCATTATTTTGGCAGTCCTTGGGATATAGATGGAGATAGTCTCATTGTCTTCACAAATCACAGACTGAAAATTTGCCAACCGAAAATTCCGAGCAAAGTTCAAGGAGCGGGCAGGCAAAGAATACCAAGAGGAGCTTAAAAACCATAAAGGGGAGAAGTCTGGATGGGAAACTCGATGGTGATAACAAGCGCACCACGAATGGATTATCATGCACTCATACATGTGCCCTTTGAAAGCTACCCAGGGAGAGAAAATTCAGTCTAATACACGGAGAAAATGTTGAAAACTCTGGAACAGCTATTGATTGGCCAAAGAACGCCAGCATCGGCGGGTGGTAATATGTGTGGACGGATTACGATCAATCAATCAATCAATCAACTTTTTCTTGTAGCTAGCGCCAAATCACAACAAACAGTTGCCCCAAGGCGCTCCACATTGCAAGGCACGGCCATACAATAATTATGAAACACAGTCTACGTCTAAGCAACATAACCAAGGGATGGTCCAGGGTCACCCGATCCAGCCCTAACTATAAGCCTTAGCGAAAAGGAAAGTTTTAAGCCTAATCTTAAAAGTAGAGAGGGTATCTGTCTCCCTGATCTGAATTGGGAGCTGGTTCCACAGGAGAGGAGCCTGAAAGCTGAAGGCTCTGCCTCCCATTCTACTCTTACAAACCCTAGGAATACAAGTAAGCCCGCAGTCTGACAGCGAAGCGCTCTAATGGGGTAATATGGTACTATGAGGTCCCTAAGATAAGATGGGACCTGATTATTCAAAACCTTATAAGTAAGAAGAAGAATTTTAAATTCTATTCTAGCAATTAACAGGAGCCAATGAAGGGAGGCCAACACGGGTGAGATATGCTCTCTCCTGCTAGTCCCCGTCAGTACTCTAGCTGCAGCATTCTGAACCAACTGACGGCTTTTTAGGGAACTTTTAGGACAACCTGATAATAATGCAATTACAGTAGTCCAGCCTAGAGGAAACAAATGCATGAATTAGTTTTTCAGCATCACTCTGAGACAAGACCTTTCTGATTTTAGAGATATTGCGTAAATGCAAAAAGGCAGTCCTACATATTTGTTTAATATGCGCTTTGAATGACATATCCTGATCAAAAATAACTCCAAGATTTCTCACAGTATTACTAGAGATCAAGGAAATGCCATCAGAGTAACGATCTGGTTAGGACACCCTGCTTCTAAGATTGTGGGCCAGTACAATAACTTCAGTTTTATCTGAGTTAAAAGCAGGAAATTAGAGGTCATTCCATGTCTTTATGTCTGTAAGACAATCCTGCAGTTTAGCTAACTGGTGCGTATCCTCTGGCTTCATGGATAGATAAAGCTGGGTATCATCTGCGTAACAATGAAAATTTAAGCAATACCGTCTACTAATACTGCCAAGGGAAGCATGTATTAAAGTGAATAAAATTGGTCCTAGCACAGCAACCTTGTGGAACTCCATAATTAACTTTAGTCTGTGAAGAGATTCCCCATTACATGAACAAACTGTAATCTATTAGACAAATCTGATTCAAACCACCGCAGCGCAATGCCTTAATACCTATGACATGCTCTAATCTCTGTAATAAAATTTTATGGTCAACAGTATCAAAAGCAGCACTGAGGTCCAACAGAACAAGCACAGAGATAAGTCCACTGTCCGAAGCCATAAGAAGATCATTTGTAACCTTCACTAATGCTGTTTCTGTACTATGATGAATTCTAAAACCTGACTGAAACTCTTCAAATAGACCATTCCTCTGCAGGTGATCAGTTAGCTGTTTTACAACTACCCTCTCAAGAATCTTTGAGAGAAAAGGAAGGTTGGAGATTGGCCTATAATTAGCTAAGATAGCTGGGTCAAGTGATGGCTTTTTAAGTAATGGTTTTAATTACTGCCACCTTAAAGGCCTGTGGTACATAACCAACTAACAAAGATAGATTGATCATATTTAAGATTGAAGCATTAAATCATGGTAGGACTTCCTTGAGCAGCCTGGCAGGAATGGGGTCTAATAAGCATGTGATGGTTTGGATGAAGTAACTAATGAAAATAACTCAGACAGACAATCTGAGAGAAGAGTCTAACCAAATACCGGCATCACTGAAAGCAGCCAAAGATAACGATACATCTTTGGGATGGTTATGAGTAATTTTTTTCTCTAATAGTCAAAATTTTGTTAGCAAAGAAAGTCATGAAGTCATTACTAGTTAAAGTTAATGGAATACTCAGCTCAATAGAGCTCTGACTCTTTGTCAGCCTGGCTACAGTGCTGAAAAGAAACCTGGGGTTGTTCTTATTTTCTTCAATTAGTGATGAGTAGAAAGATGTCCTAGCTTCACGAAGGGCTTTCTTATAGAACAACAAACTCTTTTTCCAGGCTAAGTGAAGATCTTCTAAATTAGTGAGACGCATTTCCTCTCCAACTTACGGGTATCTGCTTTAAGCTACGAGTTTGTGAGTTATACCACGGAGTCAGACACTTCTGATTAAAGCTCTCTTTTTCAGAGGAGCTACAGCATCCAAAGTTGTCTTCATGAGGATGTAAAACTATTGACAAGATACTCTAACTCCCTTACAGAGTTTAGGTAGCTACTCTGCTCTGTGTGGTATATGACATTAGAGAACATAAAGAAGGAATCATATCCTTAAACCTAGTTACAGCGCTTTCTGAAAGACTTCTAGTGTAATGAAACTATCCCCACTGCAGGGTAGTCCATCAGGGTAATGTAAATGTTATTAAAAAATGATCAGACCAAAAGGGAGTTTTCAGGGAATACTGTTAAGTCTTCTATTTCCATACCATAAGTCAGAACAAGATCTAAAATATTGATTAAAGTGGTGG